>NW_024624110.1:0-1491 GCF_008729295.1 Plectropomus leopardus
CTTCCAATTAGAGGACGACCCGCTCTACCTCTGAGCCACAGCTGCCCACCACAGATGTCCAACACATGAAGACAGCGCCGCAGAAACCGGCCTGTCCTTCCATAAACTTCATCAGGAATCTTCTGGGGACACCAGAGACTTCAGGTCAAAGGTTCTTCTCTCAGTTTTCTCTGGACGTGAGACAGAACAGTGTCTCCTAGTGCAGAGACACTTTGATGACAGCAGCACCCGCCCATAACACCCTCCGATATCACCTGCCCATAACACCTGCCGATATCACCCGCCCATAACATCTGCCGATATCACCCGCCCATAACACCTGCCGATATCACCCGCCCATAACACCCGCTATCTCCCAGCATACAACAGGGGTCGCTCATTTTCACTGAGGGCCACACCAAAAGTCATACGTTGATGCTAAATGTACAATGACATTGAGAGGACATGTCCTACAGTCAGAGGACACTGTGAGGACATGTCCTTGAGTCTGTCAGTCCAGCGTTGTCCTGTAATCTGAAATGTCCTTGAACTGAACTGAAGCTGAAATCTGAGTTTTGTTTTTATTTAAAAGACGAAAGTTAAGTGTCTTTTTTGATCCGCCTGCTGTCCTCTGTCTGTCCCCGTCAGGCGGGCGTCCTCTTCGATGTGGACGGCGTCCTGCTCCGCGGCGGATCTGTGATTCCGGCCGCTCGACGAGCTTTGAGGAAGCTTCTCGACCGAAACAACAACTTCCTGTTTCCTGTTGTGTTTGTCACCAATGCAGGAAGTTGTCAGAGACATCAGAAGGCCCAGCAGCTGTCCCGCCTCCTGGAGGTCCAGGTAGGACGGACGCCGGCGAGGACGACCAATCACACACACACGGACTGATGACGCTGTGATTGGACGATCACGTCCATGTGACCCCCCTCTCTCTCTCTATAGATCTCCCCGGAGCAGGTGGTTCTTTCCCACAGTCCTTTGCAAATGTTGAAGAGTTTTCATGATAAATGTGTCCTGGTGTCAGGACAGGGACCGCTGATGGACATCGCCAACACGTATCCTTCACCGCAGCCGCTGAGGGTCATGGGTAACGAACTGTTAGAGAGAAGAAAGAGCTCGGTCCGACGGACTCAGACTGCTCATGAGCACAGTTTATTATCGCTGTTTACCAACAACATTTACCAAAAACATTTACTAATGTTTACCAACAACGTTTACCAACAACGTTTACTAATGTTTACCAACAAAGTTTACCAACAACGTTTACCAACAGCGTTTACTAATGTTTACCAACAACGTTTACCAACGTTTACCAACAACATTTACTAATGTTTACCAACAACGTTTACCAACGTTTACTAATGTTTACCAAAAACGTTCACCAACAACGTTTACTAATGTTTACCAACAACGTTTATCGACGTTTACCAACAACGTTTACTAATGTTTTACCAACGTTTACCAACAACGTTTACTAATGTTTTACCAACAGCGTTTACCAACAACGTTTAC
>NW_024624111.1:0-2098 GCF_008729295.1 Plectropomus leopardus
GACACCTGTGGACAGGTAGAGTTACAGACACCTGTCAGTGTGACGTCAGTGTGACGTTACAGTGAATCCAGATCCTAAATATGAACTCTGAGCTCAAAGTTAACCCTTTAGAACCTGACCAAAGTGTCTGGATTTCTCACCAAAGGAAAGTTAAGAAGGTGATGAGCAACGAAAGAAGTAAACCCAGAAGTCTGCAAAAGTTCGAGAAAATTACCAGAAAATAACTTTTAAAAAGAAAAAGGAAAAGAAAAGAAAAAGACTATGATCATATAAATGCAGTTTTACCTCCAGCTGGATATTTTCTTAGTTTATTTAATCATTTTCTAACTCTACTCATTTGTTTGAGGATCATTTCTTACTAAGTGGCTCGTCGCCTTCTTACCACGTGTGTGAAAGAAACTACGGCAGTGTGCTCAGGGTGTTAAAGGGTTAAATACTGTGAGAGGCGTCTGAGTGCAGCGCAGAGCACTGATGAGGGTGTGAAAGTGTTAAACAGAAACAGCAGCTGTGAACGTACCAGGATGGAGCGACACTGAGCGGCGCCACACTCCCCCTCCTCCGCCGTCACTGTCACCTGACTCCCTGTTCCCCGGGCAACAAGCTTGGCGGCGGTCGTCACGGCGGCGGACTGCTGACCCAGGTAGTGGTTGTACAGGTTAGCACCGTAGATATCTGTCATCAGGTTGTCGCTAGGCAACAAGAATAACATTTGGTTAGCAACAGTGTAGATCAGTCGCTCCAGGATTTCAGCATGTTGTGATCACAGCAATTCACACGAATTCAGCCGATCCCCGTGACCTCTGACCTTCCAATTTCGCCTAATAACCACAACTTTACTGCAACTAAAACTGCAGGCAGCATATTGATCCGCTCAGCCTCTCTGTTCATGCTGCTGCTGTCACACACTGACAGAGTGACCGCTCTTCACAGCGGTCATTAACTGGTTAACTGACTGCTCGTTTAACGCGTGATTGACATCGTGCTGTTCGTATTTTATTGTCTATTTTAATTGTATTCTATTTTAGGATCTTTTGACTTCTGTAAAGTGTCTTTGAGTTTCTTGAAAAGGGCTCAATAATGAAAAGGTATTATTATTCTTAAAATTATTATTATTATTATTATTATTATTATCATTATAATTGCATCACTGTTGAGTTGACAAAGAGGCGTGGTGTGGCATCATGGGTAACAGCTGTGACACGATCATTCAGCCTCAGTAACGTGTGCAGACGTGTTGGTGCATTCACTGTCACAGGGGAGTTCAGTAAAAACACGTTTCACTGTGACGAAGCCACCGCGAGCTCCTCCACGCCACAGATGAAACGAATGATTAAAAAACACTCAGAATCGCCTCCACGTTTACAGCCAACGTTCATCAGCGTGTCAGAAACCGGACAAAGATGTTGTCCTGAGTTTAAACACATCGCTCTGAGTGTGTGTTGGCGCTCGCTGCACAGATGGCGAATGAAAGCACCTGGTTAAAAACGCTTGTTAAATTTGTTTGTTTTTATTGCCATTTTGTTTTTCAGAGCAGCTTTTTGCTTCTTAAGCTGCTCTCTGAACGCTGCGCTGTTGCTGGACTTCTTCTGTGTTTGTTTTTGGCGGATTAAAATATCAGCTGTTTGAACCTCCACCGCCTGAACCAGATCTGCGCCTCAGCAGAAGCGGGAACCTCCAGAATGCTTTGCAGCATGACGTCCATCACATCATGATCCGCAGTAAATGTGCCTTTAAAATAATAAAAACTCTGATGTTTAAAGAATGTCTCAAAAACAACGTTTTTAGAAAAGCTGCCGTCACGTCAGACATTTCAGACCGCAGCTATCACACAAACCGATGGATCCGCCCGTCTGCTGGACGCTGTTATAGGGGGTGTGGTTACCCGATGGCGTAGATGGTGGTCAGCTTGTGGTCATGGTTCTGCCGTCTCAGCTGCCGTTCGGCGTACTGGTAGGTCAGCAGGCCAGGTTTTCCCAGCAGCGCCCGATACTGCAGCTCCCGGCCCGTCAGCTTCCTGTAGACCGACTCCAGACACAGCAGGAACATCCCATGACCGAACCTACGGCAGCACACAGGGGTCAGACCGAACCTACGGCAG
>NW_024624112.1:0-1984 GCF_008729295.1 Plectropomus leopardus
GACTCCAGCATGAAAGTCCTTTGTTTTTTGGACCCATCCACGACCCCTCCTGCCCACACTTATTACGATGTTACTGGCAGCGTTTCAACCTGATGCTACGGAAAGTGACTTTTGGCTGCAAACGTATGCCAAAAGCAGCATGTTTTGTTTTTTTAAATAAAAAAATAATGTATAGATTGTGTGTATGTAATGAATAAAGCAGTCTTTAGCTGATGAGAATAGCGTTATAACAACAAAAGAGTAAATCCAACAGGGACAGGTTGTGGAAGAAACCCCAAATAAGATTGAATTTTTTGATAGCCTGTTAGGGGAGATTCTAGTCCATACATAATGACTGTAGAATAGCAGACAAATTAAAATGTTCAGGAAGTGAAAAATCAAAATGAATGCCTGTGTGACGTAATGGTCCACAGGGGGGCCGGTATGGCTGCAGGTTTTGTTTCCAACCAAGTAGCAGCACACCAGACTTGACTCATTTAATCAACTGATCTCCGTCTTCAGACAGTTGATTGGTCAAATTGTGTGCTCTTGGTTGGTTGGCACAAAAACCTGCAGCCACACCGGCCCCCCTGTGGACCGGTTTGACATGCCTGGTTTAAGATGTCTGTAATGGATATGCAGACAATGCCGCCATCAGTCATTAGGAGCTGGTGAAGTCTGCTTGTTGTATAACCGTATGGCCTCGGAAAGAAAAAGAGGAAGTGTGCTTGTTATCCTCACCATTGGAGAGAGGAGGTTTGTGTCAGATAACAGGAGCTCAAGAGCTCACAGATGGTTTATAATCACTGAACACCAGACTTATATAATTTTTTGTTGTGCTGTAGATCACAGCTTTGCTTTTCACATTTCTGCCATTGCACAAGGTGAATAGCAGGTGTGACACCTGCATGGTTCTCTTTACTTGATAGCAGTAGCACAGATGAGTGGAGCTGATAGTAAGAGAGAGGAAGATGTGGGAGTTCAGAGAGGTAAATGTGATGGAGTAGTAGGGGAAGAGTAGATGAGATAGTGGTGGTGGCGTGACTCCTTGATGATGAAAGGGTTGGCAAAAGCGCTGTGCGTGTAAACCTCAGAGGTGATGAGATAAAAGGAGAAAGGAGATGGAGGCCAAAAGAAGAAGATTGTGGAAAGGATAGCTTCGAAAATATAAATTAATTTAGATTATTTGGTACATTTTAACAGACCCAGACCTGTCCAAATGAATTATAAACTAAAACAGTCGGTGACGGATGATGTTAATCATTTCAGTGCATGTTAAACAAGTTAAACCTCAGTTGAGATACATTTAGAGGTAAAGGACCGTGTCAGAAGAGACACATTTTGTCATAAGAGTGACTATTGTGATCATAGGTTTTTATTTCAGTTACCTCCTCAACCAACCCAATGTAAAAAATTGTCACATCTTTCATTGAGATGCACAGGCCACACTTTAGCATGTCTATGTGATGTACAGCTAAAACACATTG
This sequence comes from Plectropomus leopardus, assembly GCF_008729295.1. Taxonomy (NCBI): domain Eukaryota; kingdom Metazoa; phylum Chordata; class Actinopteri; order Perciformes; family Serranidae; genus Plectropomus; species Plectropomus leopardus. Next base: position 1,467 of record NW_024624112.1, read on the forward strand.
TAATGTGGTTTATGTTGTGAAACGGTTGCAGATAGGTTTATGCAACAAAACTGGGTTTGTGATGTTACGTGACACAATTAAGTCTCAGGCTACTGTAATTAACAAATTTTGACTTTTGGTTTCACAAAGGGTGTGAACTGGGGTTTCCTGATGAAAGTCTTATTTAGTTTGACCCATCCACCTCCAATCCCTACTACCTTACACAGATTTCCTCACTCTAAACACTATGCTAGGTCCTCTCAGCTTTAAGTTTTGCAGCGCATGGGTTTACATGGATTGGGAAATCCTATCAAATTAGGGGCCATTTACACTAAAAAGGTCTAGAACCACTGTCTAGATCAAATACCAGATCATACGTTATTTGTTGGAGAATACATTTTGATAGTATTCAGTGCAAACCTTAAATCTTGTTCTAATGTGAGGCCGATTTAAAGACTTAAAGTACAATTTTTCCTTTTTACAAATTATACAAAAAAAGGTTACCTTTTGATATTATTTTAATATCCACAAATTATATG
>NW_024624113.1:0-1100 GCF_008729295.1 Plectropomus leopardus
TGGTCAAAAACACCATAATATGGCATGTTTAAAAAACTACCAAAATGCCATTCCATAATATGGCAAAAACTGTCAAAATATGACATGTCCCAATAAAAGCTTCAAATCGCATAAAATAGCTTGCCAAGACACGCCATAGCATGGAATCCTTCAAAAACGTTGCAAAACACCATAATACTGCATGTCAATAAAAGGGTCAAATGCGATACTGCAATACTATAGTATGGCAAAATATGACATCTCCCCAAAACAGCTGAAAATGGCATAAAATGGCATACCAAGACAAGCTTTAGCATAGAATGTTGCACAAATGGCCAAAAATACCATAATACAGCATGTAAAAAAAAAACATCCCAAAATGCAATACTATAGTATACCAACAAATCAAAATATGACGTCCTTAAAACATGTGAAAATTGCATAAAATACTGTGCAGAGACAACGCCATAGAATAAAATGGCACAAAAACGGCCAAAAACACCATAATACAGCACGCTGAAAAAAAGGCTTAAAAACCAATACTATAGTATGGCAAAAAATTTCAAAATGACGTGTCCCAAAAACAGCTGAAAACCAAATAAAGATAGCGTGTTGAAACACACCATAGTATAGAGTGTTGCAAAAACAGCCAAAAACAACAAAAAACACCATAACTCAGCATGATGAAAAAACGGCCAAAAATGTCACGTTATAGTATGGCGAAAAATGTCCAAATATGACAGGTCCAAAAACCATACGAAATAGCATGTCGAGACACATAGTATAGAATGTCATTCAATAAAGCATTAAAAAAAACTCATACGATAGTGGCACAAAACAGTCATAGTATGTTAACAAAAAAAATGTAGTCCAAAATATGAAAAAAATACTATATGGTCCAAAGAAGTATTTTAAAAAAACTCATTGCATAGGCTTTCTTTAAGAGTAGCATGAAAAAAGAATAGTTTATCTTCCAAAATAACATGAAAACATCATATTATAGTATGTCGTCCAAATTCTGAAAACAAAAGTCATTGTTTAGCACGTTGACGTTGACACAAAGGTCATAGTATAGTATGTTATCTAAAACAGCATTAAAAAGCTGTAGTATCGTATGTGAG
>NW_024624114.1:0-2161 GCF_008729295.1 Plectropomus leopardus
ATTTTTAGTTGTTAGATTCATCTTACATTTTCATAAAAATAAAATAATGTTCCTGTGAGGTTGGCGTTTGAACTGCAGCGCTCTGAGGATGTTTTAATGATGTTGAGAGGTGACAGATCAGAGAATGTTCTTCATAAAACGTTCCCACAATGTTACATGAGAACAAAGGAAGAATGTTTCCAAAGCAATATTCAGAAAATGTTATCGAGGGCTGAGATTACACAATATTTTATAATTAAAATTTAATGTGATATGTTAACAACAACAAAAAAACCCCAATACAAAACATGTTTATAGAGAATGTTACTCAAACTTTAACTTTAAGTTCTGGGAACTAAAAGAAAACTTGCAGCTGAAAATGTTACTAAAACAATGCATTGTTGCATTGTAACATTCTCAGAACGTTTTCAGAAACAAATATTGCTGGCTGGTTTAGATCTGTGAACACAGGAGCTGAGTGAGAACATTTCCAAACTGGTATTGACTGAACCAGTTTACCGAATTTTATCAGATGTCCCACATGACTCAGCAGTCAGTCCTCAGTGGGACACGATGACAGCGTGTCCCGACAGAAAACGAGTGTCTAACTATCACATATTATTTTTTAACAGCCGAACTCTGTGTGTCCACACTGAATCCATTAAATATTAACCTCTGTTACTTCATGTAAACAAACCGTGTAGCTATCAGCTGTGCGCTCCATATCAGACCAGAGACCTAAACTCTTAAAACATGGTGAGTAGCTGACTCACTGTCTTCTTACGTTTGTTATGTCACTTTTAAAACATAAAAACATGTGTTTTAGATTGTGATATTTACTGCAATCAACAAACAATAGAACCAACAGCAGTAACATTATCCTATTTTGTTTTTAGTGACAGTTGTTTACCTCAGCTGAAACTCTCAGCTTCCCGATGATCTCCCTGCAGCCAGCTGACTCTGCGTTTACATTTTTGTAGAGAAAAAAGGAGGTTTTGTATAAATAATTCCTCATTTCAGCTTCAGGAAGCAGCCGCTCCTGGACCACTGCGGCGCTTTCAAAGCAAGCGTTAGATATAATGCAGCCGGTCAGGAAACTTTTTACTCGACATAAAATCCAAAATGTTGTCATACTGGTTCAGCGTTAGACTTTAGTAGAATAACTGTGACATCATGTTACCTCTCATCAACCCAAAGAGGAAACAAACAAGCCAAAATAAAAACATAAGTCCCTCCCCAGTGCTGAAAAAATTATTTGACATGCCTCCCCCTTTTTACACAATCCCCTCCCCTCTCATAAATCACAAACAGTCCCTAAGTTACATTTAGATATTCAGTTCTAATCCTGCTCTGAATTCTTTTCTTCTTCTTTAAATAATTATTACATGAATGCATAAGTCCTGGAAAAGTCCTGGTGTAAACATGTCTGAACCTGTACATGTGAGTGTTGGTTCTGTAATAATCTGGCGGTGAGTGTCAGAGGTAAAGCGGCGAAAACCTGCAGCTCGTTATCATCGTCTGAATGACCTCGACGGTCAGTCAGAGTGCCGCCTGAGTACAACGCTCAAAGTCATGGAGGCGTTATGGAGGGGCGGGGCTTTAAGGGGCCGTAGACTTCCCATCTTCCTGCACGATTCTGAGAGAAAACAAGAGTTAATTTTTCTCAGAAACATGAAGATTTTAGCAGCAGGACAGTTTTCACTGAAAAGGAATTTACTTTGTTTTTTAGTGCAACATCAAACTCACAAAAAAGAGGAATAAATAATAATAATAAAAATAATGTCAATGATAATATAAATGAGGCAAAGTACAGCAACATTACAACTTAAATGTAGAGAGCGAGATTTAAAAACACGACAGACATCAGTCGAAAGTGAGACGGATGTCTTTGACACAGCTGTTTCAGGATCAGCTGCAGCTCAGCTCAAATGTTTGGCCCTAAAGTTCACAGCAGAGCAAAGAGTGAAGTGTGCAACGATAATAATCTGACAGGAGCTTTCATGTAACGCATAGAGACTGTGTAAGAGTCCATGTGAGAGGGGCCCCGGGCCCTGCTGAGGGGCCCCTGCAGCTGGGAAGAAACATCTGTAAAGTCAGATCCTTCAGACCATTGTTATGTTTCTGTGTCGGGGGTCTGGTTACGGCGGGGGGTGAGCGCTCGTGGCGTGTGTGAGAAGAGGGC
>NW_024624115.1:0-1331 GCF_008729295.1 Plectropomus leopardus
ATACTATACTATGGGGAAAGATGTCAAATTTTGACCCGTCCCAAAAATGGCTTAAAATGAATTATTATAGCTTATAGAGATGCATTATACTATACCAAATAGAAACGAAGGCCAAAAAAGTCCCAAAATGCCATAATTTAGCATGTTGAAAAACTGGCCAAAAATCGCATACTATACTATGGCGAAAAATGTCAAATTTTGACCCGTCCCAGAAATGGACGAAAATGCCATATTATAACTTGTAGAGATGCATCATACTATACCAAATGGAAACGAAGGCCAAAAAAGTCCCAAAATGCCATAAAAAATTTAGCATGTTGTTTAAATGGCCAACAGTCGCATACTATACTATGGCGAAAAATGTCAAATTTTGACCCGTCCCAGAAATGGACGAAAATGCCATATTATAACTTGTAGAGATGCATCATACTATACCAAATGGAAACGAAGGCCAAAAAAGTCCCAAAATGCCATAATTTAGCATGTTGAAAAACTGGCCAAAAATCGCATACTATACTATGGCGAAAGATGTCAAATTTTGACCCGTCCCAAAAATGGCTGAAAATGAACTATTATAGCTTGTAGAGATGCATCATACTATACCAAATGGAAACAATGGCCAGAAAACGTGAAAAAATGTCAAAAGTTAGCATGTTTTAAAATGGCCAAAAATCGCATACTATACTATGGCGAAAAATGTCAAATTTTGACCCGTCCCAAAAATGGCTGAAAATAACATATTATAACTTGTAGAGATGCATCATACCATATCAAATGGAAACAAAGGCCAAAAAAATCCCAAAATGTCATACTTTAGCATGTTGAAAAACTGGCCAAAAATCACATACTATACTATGGCGAAAAATGTCAAATTTTGACCCTTCCCAAAAATGGCTGAAAATGACATATTATAGCTTGTAGAGATGCATTATACTGTTCAAAGTGGAAACAATGGCCAGAAAACGTGAAAAAATGTCAAAAATTAGCATGTTGTTAAAATGGCAAAAAATCGCATACTATACTATGGCGAAAGATGTCAAATTTTGACCCGTCCCAAAAACCGATGAAAATAACATATTATAACTTGTAGAGATGCATCATACTATACCAAATGGAAACGAAGGCCAAAAAAGTCCCAAAATGCCATAATTTAGCATGTTGAAAAACTGGCCAAAAATCGCATACTATACTATGGCAAAAGATGTCAAATTTCGACCCGTCCCAAAAATGGCTGAAAATGAACTATTATAGCTTGTAGAGATGCATTATATTGTTCAAAGTGGGAACAATGGCCAGAAAACGTGAAAAAATGTCAAAAGTTAGCATGTTAT
>NW_024624116.1:0-2473 GCF_008729295.1 Plectropomus leopardus
TGGTAAACACATGTTCATGACACTTACACGTTTTGTTCAGTAAGGTAATGAATGTAAGAAATGAACTACACTTTTTTAGGCCTAAATGCAATCACCAGAAGGAAAAAACTAAAGTTGGGCTATAAATGAACTTCACCACGGTCACATGACCTAACATCACCGCCGCAGCGAGGCTGCAAAACGAGGTTCGGCAACGTTCTGTAGTCTCATTTGGCCACTTGTTAATGACGGCCTTTTTTAAGACACATAAAAGCTCACAGCGGGGCATTCACTGATGGACTTTATGTCGTAGAACAAAACGTAAAAGTCAGCTTGTGTTAACCACAGACCTTGTGTTAGGGATGCTCAACCTGCTTTGCTTAGGGGCCACTTTTGAAAACTGATAGAAGACCAGGGGCCATTCGCAGCACCATACATGTTTCTAGGATTTTAGGATGTTTCCACGATATTAGGTGCATTTCTGGGGTTGTAGCAAGTTTGTAGGATTTTAGGGCATTTCTCTGATTTCAGGACCTTTTTTAATTTTAGGACGCTTCAAGGATTTCAGGACATTTCAAAGATTTTAAGACATTTCTATGATTTTAGACATTTCTAAGACTTCAACGCATTCCTCAGATTTTAGGACATTTCTGGAATTTTCGCACGTTTCTAAGATTTTAGAACTTTTCCAGGATTTTAGGACATTTGTTGAATTTTAGGGCATTAAGGTCTTAGCTAGGACGTCTGTCGGGGGGTGTGGGGGATCCTCCACTTCCACTGTTTTATGATCAACAAGCTGTATTTTGATGCTCTTTTATGCACTCTGGCACCTTATGGATACTAAAAGTGAAAAAACAAAATCCCAGTGTGAATCACTTTATTTTTATTGAGAATTAGAAAATGGTTGTGGGGCCACCCGGCACCCTATCAGGGGCCAGTTTTGGCCTGCAGGCTGTACGTTGTGTATCTCTGCTTTATGGCATCTAACCAAAAACCCATCCAAAACACACAACAGATGTTTTTATTCGCTTACTCACTCTCGCACTATTCTCTGTCTACCGTTTCGAACACAGCTATTGACTTTGAGACGCGGGAACCAGAGGTGCTAAAATGCTAACTCATTTCCATGTTTTAAGGACTCATTCGTGAGGCGCTCTGTCACCACGTAAAACTCAAAGGTTAAAGAAACTGAGCTGTAGAGGAACTGGTTTATGTCCCGCAGTGACTTTTCACACGTACACACAAGCACAACAATACCTGTTTTAAGGGAATATTCTGTAAAATAGATTTGGTTTTATCTGTTATGACTCATTTTAGTTTATCATTTATGTTGCAAGTTTAAATCATTCAACTTAAAGAAAAAGACATCAGGAAATTTCAGCCACTGGCTGTGCGACGATTTGAAGTCAGGATAAATCTGTGAGGAAGGGTGAAAGTGTGAAGGGAAATCTGTTTTATCATCAAAAATAAACCTCTAATAAACTCCCCGCCGCTGAGGGACGGTGCTCAGAGTGGAGGTGGACACTGTTGCTGTATTGACTTCTGTCTCCCTGCTTCGTTTGAGTAATCAGCAGTTTGTCTTTGTGTTGTGTTGAGGTATGACGATTACAGCTACCAGGCCGTGTCCAGCAAGAGTCTGGGAAACTCTCCCAAGGACATGCAGCAGTATGTGTTCATCTACAGGTAAGACACAGCGATGCAACTCACAGCAACCTGAGAAAACTCACAGAGAACTCGGCCTGAAAAATACAAGCAAGGAGGTCAACTGAAAAAACACATCAATATGTGAAACAAAGGAATCTGATAAAATCAGTGTGTTTACTTTAGTGTGCGATCAGCTGAAAATAAAAATGTCAATATATCCGCCTCAATCCTGCAGGCGGACTGAGATGAAGATTCTTACAAAATATGTCATCATTTTAGAAATAATTTTAAGAATTTTCTCAGAATTTATTCACTCAGAGCAACTTCCTTTTTGTGAGTACGGCCCGAGATAAACTCTCAGCCCGAGGGAGGTTTTATGAAACTAAAAATGACAATAAGACGATCAGTGAAAAAACTTCCACGGTTCTTTCTTTCTGTCTTTCTGTTTTTCTTTTTACTTTCTTTTTCTTGTCTTTCCCTCCTTTCCCTCCCTCCTCACAGTTTTCCCTCCGTACCATCAATAACATAATTCAGATTTTGATTCTGATTCTTTCAGAGAGTCTTGGAGCCAAATCTCAGTCATATAAGAAGCAAATAGCTCATCAGTGACAGATTAAGTGGCATTCCTCCACCTGTAAGTCTGATGTCTTCTGTCTTCTTCTGTCCAAACAGGACGGACACAGTGAATGTGACAGATAAGCATCAATACCAGAAGACACAGTCCTTCGTCAGAGAGCCGTTCAGCGTTCAGTTTCAGAGCAGCAAAACTGGTCAGTGGACACAAAACACAGCAGATTTATCTTTTCAGCCAAAGCAGCTTATTCAATTATTTTATTATGAGTTAATTAAT
>NW_024624117.1:0-2978 GCF_008729295.1 Plectropomus leopardus
GCTGCACCTGTGCTGTGGTCCTGTCTGGGGCTGCACCTGTGCTGTGGGCTTTGGTTGCACAGATTCTGTGATCCTGCTCGACGCAGCCTTCTGCTGTTATTATTATGAGTCGTGCCTCCACTATAAATATACACTGTGTGACTGTTATCCACCGACGATATTTGCATGTAACATCACATGCTATCATATATTGCATTATTCATTTATTCGTTTACCACTATGATGTTATTTTTACCATTATTGCTGTGAGCCCCCACCCCTCTCTTTCTATCTATAACACGTCTGTCCATCCTGAAGAGGGATCCCTCTGTGCTTTAGTCGAAGTGAATATTTAAAATTCATCGTATAATTACCAAAAAATATTTCATATACACCATGTATTTACCAAAAATAGTGAGTATAAATCATGTTTACAAGAAACTTAGTAAAAACCATATAATATTGTAAATTCACTGTTTAATATTCACCAGAAATATTTAATGTTAACGTTATATAACATTTAACATTTTCTCACCTGAATCCAAACTGCCGTCACTCGGCTCAGTGTGTTAAATCAAAAGGTGTATTTCATTGTTTCCCGTCGTGTCGCTTCGTCCATTTACGTTAAATCACTGATGACCTCATCAGGTTAAAGGTCATGACATTATGTTTTAAAAAGACACTCTGGACTTTTCATCCAATTTTATTTGAAACGCACAGAATTGAAGGAATAAAAACAGTAAAAATAAACAAGAGGTCAATTAAACCAAAAACAGGCACCAAAAATCACACACATCAAAAATTCCGAAAATCAAAAGTTCAACAAGCTGACAGACACCTGGAGGACACCCAGAGGACACCTGTCCTGTAAAGCCTTCATCACAATGTTACAAAATATTCCATATAGAGTTAACCCTTTGAAACATTGTTGTTATTATAATACTTTTCAGAAGTGTTTAACCCTTTGAACCCCAATCTAGCTGCTTTTTCTTTTGAAACTGTGGTTTAAAAAAAGAGCAACTTGATTTTTCCGCAGGATATTATTAAGTTAGGGTGAGATTAATTCTGAAAGATGTCCCAAAATCTAGGAGGAAAAAATGTCCAAAAACTACATAATTATATATTTAAAATCATTCTACATAATATTACTTGTAAGTACTTTCTCTCTTTTTAAAATATTTTTTTCTCATATTTTCTTCTCCTTGTTTGTTAATTTTAGGTCATTGTTTCTTCGGCCGATTGTTGCCGTGTTGGTTCAGACAGAAATCAGACAGTTTTTTGGGGGGTTTCAGTGGTTAATGAATCCTGCTGAGCTCAGAGCGTCGCCTCAAAAATGTGCGGAGACAAACTTTACAGAAATATTCACTTCAGCTTTTGTTCATCTGCGACGGTTAATCAGCGTTCATTTACTCTCAGCTCTGTTTCCTCCACAGACCCAAAACACAGAATCTGAGAGCCTCTCAGCAAACTGACCCGCCCAGACCAGGACCCCAGGGGTCCAGGACTCAAAGACCCCACGACCCCAGGACCAGGACTCCAGGACCCCAGGAGTCCAGGACCCCAGGAGTCCAGGACCCTAGGAGTCCAGGACCAGGACTCCAGGACTCTACAGCTGTTGAGATGGTTCTCTTTCAAAGTTGAACTGCTGCTTTGATGTTAACAGTCTGATCTACTGATCAGATGTATTGATCTACTGATCAATAGATTCTGATCTACTGATCAATAGATTCTGATCTACTGATCAATAGATACTGATCAGATGTATTGATCAGTATCTACTCATCCGCTCAGGTCGGCAGCTGATCAAACAGTGATGATGTATTTTCGTGTTAACCAAAGAGCTGTCAGTTGGTCAGAGAGGCGTTCTGATTGGACAGGAAAGGCAGGGGGCGGGGCTTAGTGTCAGGACCTGCTAACAAACTGCTCTGATTGGTCAATTTGACATAAAAGTACAGGAAGTGAGCAGACAAACAAGCCAGCCAATCAGAGGGGGAGGGCGCGGCGCCTACAGGTGGCGTCTGATGAACCAGATCTCGTTGCGGCGGCGGGGGACGCCGGGGTTCTCATATGTGGCGACCATGTATTCGTCCCTGCAGAGGTTGTCGGCCACGCCCAGAATCTCCCACAGCAGGCCGATCTGATTGGTCACCGTCTCCTCCGTCGTCGTCCCGAAGAACGTCCTGACAACCAATCAGAGAGCAAGGCATCAACACACGCACAAAGAGGAGGAGGAGCTGCTTACCAAGCGCTCACCTGGCCACCACTCTGATTGGCTCCCTGTAGACGACGACGACGTCGGGGTCAGAGGGGCGCGGCGGGTCGGCCTGGAACTCTGCAGGCAGGAAGAACGCCGTCTGCACGTCTTTCTCAAATGTCACGCCGTCCTCCGTCATGGTGATGCTGCTGACCACCGGCACCGTCATGCCCAGGAACCGGCCTGCAGCCCACCAGAACACGCCGATCAATACACGCTGATCAATACTGACCAGATCAATACACACTGATCAATAACACCGATCAATACTTAGCACAACACTGATCACAGTATCAATGCATCCGATCACATCCATTTCTGTTTCCAGCTGATCGATGAGCTTATTGATCAATAAGGAAAACATTTTACTTTATTGGTCACTCCAACAATTTAAGGACAGAAAAAATCAATTTTTTCAAATCAAAAAACTTAAAAATATTCAAATTAAAAAAAGTAGGTTTATTGATTATGAGTGTATTGATTATGAGTGTATTGGTGAGTGTATTGATTATGAGTGTATTGGTGAGTGTATTGATTATGTGTGTATTGATTACCTGCAGAGTTTTCTTTGCAGATGAAGCGCATCAGTTTCATGAAGCTGTTCGAGATGCTCTGCTCGTACAGCTTCTCTCCTCTGGTCACACACGCCCAGTGACCTGCAGGGTACACGCGCTCCTCATACTGCACCTCCCCCATCTGCAGGAGACACACGGGTCAGAGACAGACCGCAGGAGACACACGGGTC
>NW_024624119.1:0-1933 GCF_008729295.1 Plectropomus leopardus
TTTGCAGCATGAATAATGGCTCTAGTGAACTTTTGTATGTTCTACCACAAACCTCTGTGCAGTAACTTAAGTAAGGTAAGAGCAGTGAGCAGAACAGAATGTGGAGTGATTTGTTGTCCAAAAAGTGCCTTGCTTCGGCCATTAAATAAATGCTTCTAGATAATTTAATGCGGATGTATTTATTGTGAGACCTTCAGCAAATTTTGTCATCTATTATCACCCCAAGGAATTTAGTTTTGTGTACTCTTTCTATATTAACACCGTCTATTTGTACCCGAGTTGATGATTTATTATACTGTTTCCAAATATCAGAATTTTTGTCTTGTTCAAGTTTAGTGATAGATTTTTTTTGTCAAACCAGTATTTAATTTTGTTGAATTCTGGAGTGATAATATGTAACCGGTGGTTACTGCACCAAGTGTGACCGGCGTGTCTGACTCTGCGTTGTGTTGAGGCACAACACAAATTATAGATTAAATAATTAAAAAAAAAGAACATAACATACCTGACGAAACAGCGTAAAACACACAAATCCTCCGGTCAATTACCACAAAACACGCCCCTACACGAATCAAACAACACAAACATATGTTTCAGTGCAAAGTAAGTGTCTCGCAATGTGTTCAAGCTAGCCAGTGAACTTGAAAATGTAATTAGCACATGTTAAGGAAGACATTTCCTCGGACTGCGGATTCGCTTACCTCTCCCACGGAGATCGGTGACAAAAGGAAAGCAAATTGGCGCGAAAACGCTACTTATAAAGGCGGCGTTACACCATAATGTGCCCGTAGGGGTACAACCTGGAACAAAGGTTCCACTTACCGACCCGGAAGATTAAACGGTCAGGTATTAACTAAAACCAAACATAAATAAAACAAACTTACACATACACAGTTTTTGTGTAATTATGACAATAATACATTTAAAATACACACATTGCTAGTGTATAACTGACCCTGTTACAAATATCCAAAAGTTACTGTAAATTCTCATCTGATCCAACTATGTTTAGGTCATCAGCAAATAAGATGAATTAAGTGGTTAGTTTTTGAGTATTTGTGATATTTTACATATGTTATTGATGTAGATAATGAATCATTTAGGGCCCAACACTGACCCTTGTGGTACGCCACACACAATGTCCAAGCATCTTGACTGGTATTCTCCCATCTTCACAAATTGCTTCTTGTTTTTTAAATAACTTCTCAATTGCTCGAATGCCACCCCCCTAATCCCATATTTCTCTAATTAACTAATTAATATTTCATGATTTACTTATTTAGATCAATGAACACCCCATCTGTATATTTCTTTTTATCTATGGAATATGTAATTTCTTCTGTGAGTTCAATTAAAGCTTGTGATGTTACCCGGTTACTTCTGAACCCATATTGATTGTTAAAGAGTAAGTTATGCTTCTCTATGAAACTGTCCAGTCTGTTATTGAAAACTTTTTACATTTTTTTTGAAAACTGTGGGAGAAGAGAAACAGGTCTGTAATTTGTGAAGGGGTGTTTTACTCCAGTGTACATTATGTAGTGTAGTTCAGTGTATCATGCTTTTCCAGTGTTTCACATCTGCTACCACTGCATAGAAATAATCATTTTCTTTTCCTCCATTTTTTGGCAAAAAAAGTTACGAAGAACTAATCATTTTTATGGATGATTTGTCTTTCTTTGCTCATTGCCTTCTTCCTATGTTTTTGAAAGAAATCAAGCCAATTTGCTCAGGTTTGAAAGGGTTAACATTCAGGAGGAGAAACAAAACTCAGAGCACAGAAAGTCAAGTCAGGTGTGTTTTATTTGAAGTATTAAAAAGGATATAAATATTATTTACATGACATACATATATGAAGATAATTTAAGTTGAGGGGACAGAAACAGAAGACTGGACATTGAGAACATTTGGATCATTTACATACAATTATTTACAT
>NW_024624120.1:0-1724 GCF_008729295.1 Plectropomus leopardus
AATGCAGATCATTATCATGTCCTATGGGATTGCCCTGTTATTAAAAATTTTTGGAAAAAGGTGCATAATGCTGTACAAGACATTTTCAGATATCAACTGCCCCTGGAGAATAAAACTCTTTTTTTTTGACTTATACCTCAAGAATGGGCGAAAAGACACAAATATTTATTTAATATATTGCTGGTAGCAGGTAAAAAGGCCCTTACAAGGAAATGGCTATTGCAGGAGATCCCAACCTTAAATACATGGATGGACATTACAATGGACATTTGTAAAATGAAGAAGATCACAGCGCATGTTAATTTTTATTTTGAATTATTCATGTCACGCTGGGAAAGATGGGTTGACTATGTCACACAGGCCAGACTTTGTTTTTACACATCTATAATGACATGGTAAAGAGCAGATCACTCCCTATGTGTTGTACATTTTTTACTGTTCCTTTTATATTTATGTTATAATTTCTAAAAATGTGGCATTTTAGACACATTAAAAGGTTGTACAAAGCTTTTGAAACCAAAAGAGATGTGGTTTCAATGTAAGAGATGGTATGTGATGTTAAATGTCAATGAAAAGTACATTAAAAAAATGGCATGAAAATGTCTGAATACATGTCATCCAAAATAGCAAAAAAAAGTCATGGTATGGTATATAGTCAAAAATAGCATGAAAGATATCATAGTATAGTATATTGTACAAAGTAGCAGGAAAATATCATAGTATGGCACGTCATCCAAAATGGAATGAAAAAGTCATAGTATACTATATCGTCCTAAATAGCATGAAAAATCTTAGTACAGGAAGTCATCCAAAGTACCTTAAAAACATTTAAGTACAGTAAGTTGTCCAAAATATCATTAAAAAAATCATTTTTTCCTGCTACTTTTTATGCTATACTGGATGACATAATAATGACAATGTCATGACATAATAATGTCATCCAGTCTAGCATAAAAACAGGTGAAAACACCTCAAAACAGTATAAAACAGCCTGCTGAGACACGCCATAGCATAGAATGTTGCAAAAACGGACAAAAACACCAAAATAATGCATGTTGAAAAACTGACGAAAAAGGCAAGGCTATAGTATGGCAAACATGTCATAATATGACATGTCCGAAAAACAGCTGAAAACACCTCCAAAAAGCATAAAATAGCCTACTGAGACATGCCATAGCATAGAATGTTGCAAAAACACCAAAATAATGCATGTTGAAAAAATGACGAAAAAGGTAAAGCTATAGTATTGCAATAATGTCATAATATGACATGTCCCAAAAACAGGTGAAAACACCTCGAAACAGCATAAAATAGCCTGCTGAGACACACCATAGCATAGAATGTTGCAAAAAAGAACAAAAACACCAAAATAATGCATATTGAAGAAATGATGAAAACGGCAAGGCTATAGTATGGCAGAAATGTCAAAATATGACATGTCCCAAAAACAGTTGAAAAAACTTGAAAACAGCATAAAACAACCTGCTGAGACACGCCATGGTATATAGCGTTGCAAAAATAGACAAAAACACCAAAATGATGCATGTTTAAAAAATGACGAAAACGGCAAGGCTATAGTATGGCAAAAATGTCAAAATATGACATGACCCATAAACAGTTGAAAATACTTGAAAACAGCATAAAATAGCCTGCCGAGACACGCCATGGTATATAGCGTTGCAAAAATAGACAATAACACCAAAATAATGCATGTTGAAAAAATG
>NW_024624121.1:0-1848 GCF_008729295.1 Plectropomus leopardus
GTCATCTTAAATCACATAACGTGATCCAAAAGTATGTCAGACAAAATAGCATAAAAAATCATAATGTTCTATATATTCTAGAATAATATGAAACTGGGTTACCATGATAGGCTACAGTGTGTCATCCCAAATTGCCTAAAAATGTCAACATATGACATCCAATATGACACCAAATTCGTACTATTGTATGTCGTCCAAAATTGTATTAAGATTCATAATATACTACGTCTTGTGACTAAAAATTTAGTGTTTAGTGTAAAGTTTAGTGTGCCACGTAAAAGTCATTAAAAGGCATAGCATAATGTGTAATCAAAAGGTCATTGCATTGCAGGCACTTGTCACAAAAAATAAATAATTCATACAACAGTCATAGTATCCAGTCACTATCCAGCTACTGTTATTACCCATGATTTGGTAAAAAATACCAAGTAAAATTTAAGCTTGCACATAATTTATTTAACCTCACCTTGACTTGTGCTGCTTTCATACCCCTTTTCCAAATGTTTAAACCTTTGATCTCAAATTTGTGTCATTTCATTCAAAAACACTGGAAAAAGGATCATTACTAACCTTGTCAGAAATTTTCCAAAAATGGCAAGAAATTAGTAAATTTAGACTATTGATTCTAAATAGCTAGGGAAAACATCTACATATTTAAAATTATGTATGTATATTTCTCTTTCTTTTGCTTGTTGTTGTTATTGGTTTTGAAATAATAATCAAGAGTGTTTTGTAGGCTACTTTTTACTAATTTTTACGCATTTTCAAAAACACACAAATGACAGTTTGCGAAAACAACTGCAGGAATTTGCACTATGGTGAATTGTGAAAAGTGTACTTTTCCAAGTGGAAAATCGACTCCCTTAATGAGACAGCGTACTTTCACCAAACAATGGTCAGTGTCCTTCCTTTAAGAAGAAGTCAAATGTCCAAAAAGGATTCAAACTCACCAGCTGTCCTGTCGAGGGAAGAAGTGATTCCACCTTCATAAGAAGACTCGCTCGATCTTGATGGTCCTCCAAACGCACTGGTTTCTCTGTCCTCAGTCGGTCAAGGGACCACTAGGATGTAACAAAGAGTCAGATGTGTTTTTTTTTCTCCGACGCTGCTCCAATTGCACACATTTGTATCTCCTAAAATTAAAAAATTATCCACACAAACAAAACAAACATCGCTACATCACAACATACGGCTCTCCGTTGCTCCCACAGGCCACGCCCCCTTACACCTGTGTGGCGCAGCACGCTGATACACGGGGACTTGTGGGTAATCCCCCACAGAGAAGCAGCGGTGAGAAGCACTAAGAGAGCTGAACTTACTAAATCGTCGAAGAAAAATACTATTTATCTTCCCTTGCCTTTGTGGTTGTGTCATACAAGTGTACGTTGTCATAATAATTCAGATTTTATTATAATTCATTATATATAATTTCATAAAATGTATTCTAACCAGCTCACCTGTGTGACGTGCAAGCGCCGTATTGGATCCGCTAGTAAACAAATACATGTACATTGACAGATGCAGATTTTGCTAAAAACCTACTGTAACTTCCTTAGTTCTGAACCGATTTTCATGAAATTTGTTTTGTTATAAATATCAGAAAGTGAGCATGATAGCGGTTAATTGTTTGTATTAATTTCAATGACTCTAATCAGCTCTATGACAAAACAGTAGGCCAAATCTTCTGAATAATAATAACTATAATAAATAACTACAGTTTACTACTTTTCCTCCAGAATTAATAAAACAATTGAAGTTGGTCAATAATGCCGAACAAAAGCCAGACGAGAGTTAAGGCAGATCTAAACAGGAGATTAAAGATGGAATCGTGTTAGAAAAATACAGTAG
>NW_024624122.1:0-1324 GCF_008729295.1 Plectropomus leopardus
AGAAGTGTTTGGATATTTTAATTATAAATGTTCTGGCATCACACAAATAAGCAGCTTATTTAACTTTGGCCTTTTTTGTTTTCATTGTTTTAAATTAACGTTTCAATCAATGATGTGCAGGTCAGGCCGCCCTTTATCAGAACTAATCCACCAGCCGACCCGTTTACTTGCATTAATCAATGACCTGAACCCAAACCGCACACACTGAAACTGTGTGTTTCTACATAGTACATTGGTATGAAGACAGCAAGTTCTCATCCATCTTTTATGTGATTACATCTCCAGTATGATCTTGTGTGCACAGCTGATATCCTACCGAGGTTGGTTTACCTGATGTTAGTGTATATTTAATATAGCCTTTTCAGTGTGGACACAGAGAGGCTTCCTTGATATTAAAACATGCCGTTAGACCTTCGTATGTGCAGAAGGAAATATTTTTACTGCGCATTATGACTGGAGAAATGAATCAAAATATGTTGGACTTGAACAGATGTTACTGCTCAGAATCAGAATAACGCAGCGCAGCAGCTGATGATGAAGCTGCTGCTGTGTGACAGAGGAGAGAGAGGAGAGGAGAAGGAGGAGAGAGAGGAGGAGGTAGTGGCACAACTTTGTTGTCGCTTTTTTAATTATTGGGGGGGTCACTAACACACACTCTTACACAGAGAGGCTGTGTGGTGTATAACTCTGCAGATAAATAACAAGGAAATAAATGCCCTAAATAATTGTAACTCTGATCCCTATATGAATTAGATTTTCACGGATTCTTCCCTCCATTTCAGTCTGATAGCTTATCAGCTGTGCAGCACATCATCTGTTACTGACGCTGTGGAACCGAGGATTTCCCAATTCACAGCTTCCCCTCCTCTCTCCTCGCGTCTCCTCCTCGACTCCTCCGCCTGCATCCTCTGTGGGAGGGACTACGAAAGAAGGCGAGTGCAGTGTTGACAACTCCTCTGTAAGGAAAATAGCTATTGGCTCTCCCAAAAGTCGCTAGAAGTAGCTAGATGATGTAATCAACTAATATGCATAAGATGAAATTCTGAGAGAGGCAAAACTAATAGAAAAGGCTGACCAGGTAGTTTACAAACTAACTATTTATGTATTTACAAAGTTGTTTTTGTTGCCATATAACTATAAAGTTAGCTTTTTTTTCCCTTTTTGCAGCTTTTTATTGAGACCTAATGAATGCAGAGCAAAACAAAAACGTGGTCTTGTAGCTTATATTTGGATAGAGGAGGAGAGGGACAAGAAACAGAGAAAAGAGAGAAGAGAATTGTGTGAGGGATTTTGGGGTGTGAAACTAAAAAAGAGTGAATATTTA
>NW_024624123.1:0-1316 GCF_008729295.1 Plectropomus leopardus
GACTGATGTTCTTTCTATTTCCAGCTGCGTCTGTCGTCCTCACACCTTCAGCTCGCTCTCGTCTGCAGCTTCCTGTCTGCTCCTCCGGCGGCTCATCCAGAAAACCAACTTTCCCCTCATAGAAAACTGACAAATGAGCCCAAAATGAGCAGTAGGAAAATACTTATGTTTAATAAAGGCGGCGTGCGCCCTGAGATTTGTCCCTCCTGTGCTGTACGCGCTGTAATAACCGGCCTTTCGCTAATAATAACTGACGCTTCACGGCTGAGGAGCCGTGCTAATGGAGAGCGGGCTGACTGCAGCTGCCCGGTCACGGCTGCGAGGAATGTCTCTGTGAGGAAAATGAACTTTATTCTGAAATTATGGGCCCCTGTGTGGCGGACGCGCCTGTCCTATTATGTGCTAATTAGCAGACACTCGGGACGCTTTAGCTAACGAGCCCGGGATAATTTTAACCCTCCGCATGGCTGCGAAGAGACACGACGTACGAGCACATACAGTCAGAATATGAACATATGGCTCAGCTTACATAAAACAGATGCACACACACACACACACACACACACACACACACTGGTACAGGCTCCCAGCATGCACCAGCTTAGCTGCTGCTGTGCTAATTGGCTTGATGTGGTTCTGAAAATAGTGTCTGTACAATCCCCCGTCTGCCTTCACAAAAGATCGTGCCCTTTCAATTCGGAGTCCCAGCAGGCCGTCAGTCCGAAACCGCTCCCATAAAAGAGGACGGCTTAAAGGTGCACTTCCACTCTTTGTCCCAGCGAGTCCCCCGAGAGGATTTAAATACCAAACACACTGTGACATCATCATCACAGTCATATTCCTAATTATTACACACTGAGGGGGCGACACCTCACCCGGGTCGGGCTGCAGGCTCCGTGTGTCGTCTGTTCATTATTCAGTCACATCTGTAAAAAACTGTCGGACTTCACAGCCAGACGCTCGATGACCTCTGCTCTGATGACACCACCCGAAATCTTACAAAAATCTCATGTCCTGAACTGTGAGCGCCACTGAAATGAATGAAACCGTGAGAAAATAAATCGATAAAAATGAAGAATAACCTAAATTTGACTGGTTATTCAGTTTTTGTTTCCTCATTTATCTGATTTTTCATTTCCAGCAGATAATGAGAAAACACCTTTTTTCAATATTTGGGTAATACAGAAAAACAAATTAACACATTTTTCACTATTTTTTTTTGTTTTTCCAGAAGTAATTGAATAACTGAATAAACAGATGATACACAGCAGCTGCTGAGAGCATCGTTATCTGTCGGCTGCGTCTCATTTCTGACA
>NW_024624124.1:0-2223 GCF_008729295.1 Plectropomus leopardus
TCGCCCAGCCCTACACGCAGTACACTATAAATACACATAACTGACAGAGCAAAGACCTCGTCCCTCATCTATTGTATGAAACTGTATATTAACCATTTGAAATCTAAGCAAACACCAAACAAGGGGAGAAGGCAATGAGCAACTTAATAAGACATGACCCAACAATTACCAAGAAATTAGTTTTAAAAAAAATCACAAGAAAATCACCTGCAAATAAGAAAAAATAAATAAAAAGAGAGGAGTAAAAAAAAAAAACCAACAAAACAAATGAGAAATTACACAAATAAAGAGCTGAAAAAAACCTGTAATTTTAATTTTTTTCTTGCACTCTATAAATATAAATATAAAATATTACAGAACGCAGCAAAAGGAAAGTGATGTGGGCCCTGGTTTCAAAGGGTTAAAGCGGGTCACAGGTGGCCAGGTGAAGGTCTGCAGAGCAAGGAAACTTCCACAAAGATCAGTTATTGCAAAAGACTAAATATGTTGGATTTGTGATAATGTCTCATATTAAACACATTTTAATTTTTGAAAAGAAATAATTAAAGACAGAGGACATACAGTAAACATGTATGTCCACAGAGACATGAGGCTCAGTCCTGTCCATTAATACACAGATAATGTTTCACCTGACCTCACAGGTGTCTCCAAGTGTCCTTGGAGCAGGTTAACCTGTTCACCTCTGTGACGTCATCACCATCCTCATCCTCATCAATTTCATCATGATCTTCATCATCACTGTCTCACCTGAGCCAGGCCACACCCGAGATAACACATGCGCACGCACGGACGGACTCTCTCACACACGCACGCGCGCGCACGCACGCAGAAGCGCACGGACACTGGATGAACCGGAGCGGCTCCTCAGAATCCTCCCGCCGGGCCTCAGCGCTCCATCTGCGGCTGCGGGCCGGACAGGAGGAGCCGCTGCCGGAGGAGACAGAGGACAGACAGACAGACAGACAGAGGACAGACAGAAGGAGGACAGACAGACAGACAGACAGAGGACAGACAGACAGCGGGATGGTCGGTCCCCTCCTCCACGCCCTGCCCTCCTCCTCCTCCTCCTCCTCCTGCAGCTCTTACCTCCAGATGCTGTCGCCGCTCCTCTCCGCAAATTCACACCGGGACAGACGCTTTGTGGGGCGGGCAGATCATGAGAGGCGTCCCGCGGCCGGTACCGGCGCTCGGACACAAAGTGGATGAGATGCTCCCGGTGAGGCTGACCGACGGTCGGTGCTGATGCTGCTGTTATGGCATCTCCGTCTCCTCCTGACGCACCAGCTGCCACCCGCTGCGTCAACACGCACCGCAGCACCGGAAACCTTCACAATAAAAGCCTCGGGATGATAAAATATCAACAGATCTGATGAAGAACTGTGATGCTGATCGGTGTGGAAATCAGCTGTTTATCACTGACATCAAGCTGTTTGTTATGATTCAGCCTCGTGCACAGAACAGAATACGTCAGAGACGTTAAGGGACTGTTTGTAATTTATGAGGGGGTGGAGATGGTGCAGAAAGAGGGAAGCACATCATATAACATTTATACAACATTAAATGGCTGTATTTAGTGTTTAATTTTTAAAGGTTCTTGGTTTCTGCAGTCTGTGAGCTTCATGTTTAAAACTTAAACAAAGAACAGATCATTAGCGCTAATTGCAGCTGCACATTAACAATGGACCGCGGATGTTCGGCTCTTATTGTGAAGGAAGGCTCGTTTCCGGTCTGAGTGCCTACGGTTTGACTTCAGCTGATTAACACACACACACACACACACTCTCATCATCACTATTTATCCTAGTGTTTTTAATCACATATTATCGTTAAAAATGTTTTATATTACGGTAGGTATTTGGTAGAGTCACGTGATCTGATGGCCCGTTGCCTCGTGAGGGCACGCTTCGGATTGGGATGACGTCATGCACCTCGGCGCTTGCACAGGAAATTGAAAACACACGATGACTATTATTAAACCACTCATAACAATACTACTACTACAGATAATAATAAAACAATAAGAACAATACTACTAACACCATTAATATTAACAACGACGATAACAATAATAAAAACTGATAATGATAAAAAAAATCCTACTACTGCTTCTACAAATAATAATAACAGTACTAATACCACTATTACAAGTACTAATAATAACAATAGTAATTATAAAAATCATAATGATAGTACTACTAGTACTACTGATGATAGTAAAAATAA
>NW_024624125.1:0-4215 GCF_008729295.1 Plectropomus leopardus
CGGTCCGAGTATGATCGGTCCGAGGGCTGATTATTATTATTATTATCATTATTATTATTATCTGGGCATAGCATTAGGACATAAGTACAGGCTGAGCAAAACTGTTCAGTTTATATTTTGTCATATCATGTGCAACATGTATTGATTATAATGCTATCAAATGTGTCGTTCTGATCTCTTTGTTATTGGGTTATTAGTTAGTCTGGAATTTAGTTTGTTCATGCCTCACAAAGACAGGTCGGCAAGGATGTAGTCCTTGATGTGCTGCAGAACCATTTTCTTGATGCACTTCATCAGGATGGGGGTAAGAGAAACAGGGTGGTAGTCATTAAGACCTGACACAGTAAACTTTTTGGGTACAGAAATGACGATGGCTTTCTTGAGGCAGGAGGGAACAGTCTCTTGTGACAGTGAGATGTTAAAAGTTTCAGTTATAACATTAACCAGCTGATCAGCACAAGTTTTTAGTACATGTTCAGGAATGTTATCTGTACTGGCAGCCTTGTTTATATTCACTTTTAGCAAGAGTTTTCTCACATCTGCTGTGGTCACGGAGCGGGGCAGATCCTCTGGAGGCAGAGTAGACTTCACAGCTGAGTCGTTATTGAGGAGGTCAAAGTGAACGTAAAATGTATTCAGGTCATCAGGCAGCGTGGCCTCACATATGAAGGGGGTGCTCCTGCTTTTGTAGCCTGTGATATTTTGAATTGCCTGCCACATATCTTTAGTGCTGTTACTGTTAAAGTCTCTCTCTAGTCTCTGCTGGTGTCTCCTCTTTGCATCCTTGATGCCTGCTCTCAGTCTTGCTCTGGTGATGATGTATGCGTCCTTGTCACCTGACTGAAAGGCAGCTTGTTTTGCTCTGAAAAGAGCTGACTGTCTTTGTGATTACCACATCATCAAAACATTTGCTGATATATGATGTCACAGAAAATGCATATTCTTTAAGACTAATGTTGTTATCTTGAGTGGCAGCATCTTTTAACATATGCCAATCTGCGAACACACATAACATGCCTGTAGAGCTGCTGTGACTTCATCTCTCCACACTTTAACATTTTAACTGTTGGTTTGACCCTTTTTTATTAGCTGTCGGCAGAAAGAACAGAGAAATATCATGCCCCACATTAAAGCAATAAGAGCAGTACATTTTATTTTCAGTACAGAATGATAAATATTACACAGTGTGGCTCTGTAGGTAACCTCTCTATAGACAAATCTGATGACCAATTTGTGTGTGGCGCCACCATTACTGCGCTGGTATTGACTGTTGTCTGCTGATAGTGACAGCTGTAGACACAGTATTAAACAATACCTTTATAAAATTATAGTAACAGGAGCATGGGTAGATGGATTGACAAAGTTAGGCATTGACGCCAAGTTACCGATTGACATACTTTATATGGATGTCTGTCATTGTTAGCACGGCTAACCAAGTGTCACTGGGTGGTCTGAAGTTGTATATCCGGTTAGCTGCCGCTATCATCGGGTGGGCTGTCATTATTAGAAAGGTTTGCTGCTGCGGTTGTCCGGGGGCTACCGTTGTTAGCCAAGTTAGCCGCTGCAGTCCGCTCAGTGAAAATGATGAGAATATTTTGATCCACTTCTGGCGAACATCTTTTTTCTTTGCATGCCCAGGCAACCTGAGTAGACTCTATGGTCTCAGACAGGGACACTCTTTGTACTGTTCTCATCATGTGTTTTACTGCCAAGTGTTAACATGAATAAACGGCCAGCCAAAATCCTTTTCAAGAGCCAGGTGAGCATGCTTGCTCCTTTAATGACTTCTTTCACAGCAGTTCAAACCAGGATGACACATTGACTTGGAATAAAAAGCCATTGCTTTTATAGGGATCCACAAGGAGGATTATGCTCGATTCACGAGGAGAAACCTCACCGTTCTCAGCAACCCCCCAGGAAGTGCGCCACTCTCTGAAGCAAAATTTACATAGTGGCCGAAAGTGGAACTACAGCGTCACGTGATGCACACTGGCCCAGAAATACTTTTCCCCATTTGTTAACATTGGGAAAGAGACCACCTTAAATCACTGGATAATATTTTTTTGAGACATGTTGACTTTTCAGAACACATTTTTTTATCGCCATTATTAAAAACATTAAGTCCTAAAGACGTAAAATGCACTATTTCCCGAATCAAGATTTCGAATTCGGTCTTTCTCCAGACATAAAATGAATGCGCATCGGACCCGCGGGACTCTACCGTGTGAACGCACAAGTAACTCTAAGAGTTTGTGACACAGCACAGACTTCGTACCGGCCATAGTAATGGTTATTTTTGCTGCAATTCATCATTTTTAACATTTTACAACACATCCATACGCTGTTGGCTGTAAAGCCTGTAATATGGGCATATTACCGTGTCTGTATCAGAGACCGTATATACAGACTGCGGTCTGTATTCAAACTACCAGTTATCAGTGAGCAGCGCAGAGCACTAGTGACAGTTACTAAAAGGTACTGAACGTAGTATTTTTAAAGTTGAGCTGTGTAATAAAACACGGAGCAATATTACACGGCACCACCTTTTATTATCTTTTTATGGGCACGACACATTCCGATTCTGTTAATTTGATTTCTCTGGTCGTGATTACAATATGATTCCTTGATGTTGTATGTTGTATGTATATTTGTGTGTGTGTGTGTAGAGAGAGAGGGAGAGAGAGAGAGCGAGAGAGAGATAAATATACCATTAGCTGATAATCACGTAAATATTAAAACCGACAGCGCTGTCGTTATACCGCCAATTAGCCACTGTTGCTAATAAACTAAGCTACTACGAGAGGAATGGTCGTCCACCGGCGCTGTTCGCTTCGAGCACTCGGGTCATCTGAGTGAGTGAGTCAGTGAGTCGGAGTCAGTGGTCGGGTACACTCGGCTGCGTTCAGCTGTCGTTAATCACTTCCACGCATGCTCTATGGGCCAGTAGATCCGGGTATTTTACACTTTTCTAAACCCGGAAAAGGAGTTTTCTTTGCTTCATGTGCCACTGAGCAGCTCTCATAGGAATGAATGAGGCCCCGCCCCCACGGCTGTATCCAGACTTCCTTATAATACATCCATGTTGTTCTCAGGTTCTTTTTACTGTTTTTACTGTTTTACTGCTACCAATTCAAGGTCTGCATCCTTCGGAGGCTGCAGCCTACGCGGCCGAAGGCTGCATCAACGGTTGTTAATTGGGACGGTCTAGCCTTTGGAGGATTTCATGGTTACGTCACGAGATGTTCCCGCCCTTACCCTACGTCACAAAGGAGTTCTACTGTCAAGGCTCGCGCTGGCGGGAGAGAGAGAAGAGGGACAAAAGAAAGTAAAAAAAACACGAAAAGAAAGAAGTTATGGAGCCCGAGGTACTTGTTTTATTATTTTTAATTTTTATTTTGCTGGAGGAAGAGGAGAAGCACCTCCGTCAGTGCCAGCGTCGGCGGCTGATTTATCTCCGGCTGAGAGCGGACCATGGAGAGGTAAACCTGTTATTTTAACCCAAAGTAATGTTATCATTAGTTAGATAACAGTTATGCTAGTTAGCAGTAACTAGCATACCTGTATACATTTATTACCAAGAAGTGACATTAACGCTAATTATAGAAACTATTGTGAAGTCTTTTATTAGGGTTTTTATTTGTTTGTTCATTAAATAAAGTGCTGAGATGTCAGGCTACAATATTCAAATGTACGTTGATGTCCAATATTGTTTAGTTAATGTGCAGTACATTAATTTCTACAATGTATTGTGCTGTATTTGTTTCATTTTATTTCTAATAATTAATATATTCCAAATTAATAAAGTGACTGATAACCTGATGTTGATCATAAGAAAACAGTTACTTTGATCAAGCGATCAACTAACTCTCTTTCAAGTGGATAGACAGAATAAGCATTATCTATCTAAACTATGAAAGTAACTAAAACATCTCATTAACTCAAATTAAATAGCTTTTGTTGAGATAATCATTTTTTATCCCCTGTTCTCCTCCTTTCCCAATTCAGACCAGACCCCTGTACTGCAGGATAAACCTGGCCATCCCTGTACTGGACAGGTTTTTTGGGCCTCCCAAGGACTGCAGAAGACCTGGCAACAGTAACTCGTGGATTTGCAGGGCTGGCAAGACACAGAGCTTTTGTAAAAGCTGCTGGAGCAATCGACGGCTGCCATGTCAGGATCAAGCCACCAAGCGGCCCTGATGGTCACTGTTACAA
>NW_024624126.1:0-13431 GCF_008729295.1 Plectropomus leopardus
GATTTAAAGTGTCCGTCTCTGCAGATTGACTCGTTTCCTCTGAACTGTCTTTGTTTCTGCCACTCAGAGAAAAAACAACCTGTTGCACTTTAAGAAACCTGCAGAAACGACCAAAAACCACAGTGAGTCCACAGAATCAAACTAAAATAACGTGCTAAATAAAGTTTAACCCCGCGGGGGGAGGGGGTCACGTTTTACTCTCTTTCCTCCCTCCTGTTGTGATAATTGTGTGTGTGTTGATGCACGTGTCCTAAATGTAGTCCAGATTGTGTATTTGAGTGTAATCAGTGAATTTGCAGCTCAGCTCCTACAATAAGTCTAAAATACACTGTGGAAACTAAATAGTTACATTCAGACTGTTCAGGTCCAAAAATGCTCCATTGAAACCCATTCAAACTGACATTTTTGATCCCACAGCCATCAGAGCAGAAAAACAGGACTTGTATTATTTCTGGGTGTCATTCTGGGCTTTTGACTCTGAATTTGTCATTTTGACTATTTTCCACCTGATGAGGTCATTTTGACCATATTTGGCATATGGAGGAAATACATGCTATTTCCACTAGGTGACCTGTCACAGTCAATGTAGCTCTGATCACTGACATATCCCAGACTGTCAGCAGCTACACTCACACACTGACATATCCCAGACTGTCAGCAGCTACACTCACACACTGACATATCCACTTCAGCAGCTACACTCACACACTGACATTTATATCCCAGACTGTCTCAGTTTACACTCACACACTGACTGACATATCCCAGACTTTCAGGATCCAAAAACAGACTGGCTCACATGAATTCAATGATGACTTCATCCCAGACTTTCACAACAGCTACAAACATTTTGACATATCCCAGAATTCTGTCAGCACTATGTTCAAACTGAAAAAAATCCCAGACTTGATCAGCAAAACTCAATTTAACACTGACAAATCTAATGACTTTGAGAAAGCTACTAAAAATTAAGCTTTTTTTTATTGATATTGAAAATAATAACCAAAAACTGTTTTTTTAAATGTGCAAAACTAAAAAAACAAAAAACTGTGCATTTAAATGTTAAATAATCCATAAAGTTTGAATGAATTAAAACATGGTTAAATTTTACAAAGATTTTTTGAGTTAACTTTGTTTTAAATTAATTAAAAAAAATTCAAAAAATGTCAAATTGCGTGATTCATGTAATGTATTTTATTCAGTCCTATTCCATCTTAGTGTGACCATTAAATCTTTATATTTTCATGATCAGGTACACTCTACATAATAATTAACAAAAACCAAAACAACCTTTTATACCCTGCAAGCTGAGTTTTTTTCTCAGCAGACTGAAACTTCTTTTGAGCTGTAATCATTCTGACATTTTTGTACATTTACTGTAATCAAATGCATTTTAAAAAAAACCCACAGTTCTTAATTTCTGTTACTGAAAACTGGTGATTTCAATGAATCTTTGTTGCACAATTTACTGAACTAAAAAAGGTTGAAATAAACCTTAATCACAGCTTTCATTTGACAATGTGTTTTAACAGTATAAAACTTTGTAAATTGTCAAATTAGCTCCGTGTCTTAATCTCAAATCAGAAACCTCAAAAACCTCCTAAAAGTTTACACTCTGAAGACATGGTCAAATTCATTTATCTGACTGTAAATGCACGCTGATTGTGTCAGCAGCCAGCACAAAAGTGCTTCTGTAAATACCACATCAAATGTTGAACAAACAGAAGCAACAATGAATTCCTCTGTAGTCCTGCGACCTGTATCTGCACATGGTCAGGAATTAAACATAGTGATCTGCTAATTATTACTTTCCACTACTGTTTGGAAAACTAATTTTTTCAGAGTTCATTGCAAAAAGCCATTTGACAGTGACATCAAATTTAAGAGTCAATGGGAAAAATTTAAAACAAAAATTTGAAAAACCACAAAATTTTTTAATTTACTATTCTGCAATGTTCAATAAATCACAGCAAATTAATGCAAATGTCTCAAAAAATCTCAAAAAAAAACTGAATACTGCAACTGTCACAAATATTCAAATAAAACAAAGTTTACGTTTTTTGAAAATGCCTCTGAGCTAAAAAAATCAAGCTGCTGCGGCATAAATGAATTTAAAAAAAAAAACTGCAAATGTAAAATTTTCAAAAAAGTTTCGTACAAAAATCTGATTTCCCTGTCATCACATCTCAAACTTTGTGAAATCATTTTGCCGTGTACTGTCAGAGCGTGCATGATTAACAGTTCATTTGCATTTTTTTTTGAATGTTCAAATGAAAATTTAATGAAACATTTTGACATTTTCCTTATTTTGATGGTGTCAGAGTTCTGTGCAAACACTGCTCTTTGTGCGTTCACAGTGAATTTGTCACTCACAAAGTGTGTGTGTGTCTACAGTTTGACCTGTGTGTCTGACATGAAGTTCTTTGTGATCTTTTGCAATGAACAGTGTCAGTGACCTGTTTTTTCAGTGACACTTTTCACAGTGTCGTGACAACAACTTCAGTTCAGCTCTTTTTTGAAAAAAGCAGTGATAAAGTAGTTTCAGAAAATTCACTGACAACACTGAAGCACACAGGTGCATTGCACGTGCAAAATGCAGCACACCAAAATGCTCCTGATAAGAAAACAGCAATTTCTGGTCAGACTGCAACACTCAATGTTTCTGCAAACACTGCAAAAAACTGAGCAAAAATGAAAAAAAAAAACAAAAAAACACAAAAAAAACACATTTTCAGTAAACAAAAACAGGATCTGACTTTTAAAATGAAATTACAGTTTATCAGGACAGTTTTGCTTAAAATTAAACACTGGCCCAGTTTCAAAATGTGATCACTGTCTCATGGTACACTGTGCAACTTTTTACACTTTATCAGGTTAAATGTTCAAAGAAGTGACGTGTTCAAGTTACAACTGTTAAAAGGTCTGTGTACAAGTTTCACTGACTCACGGTCAATGAATCTCTTTAACTGGGTGTTACACGACTTTGAACATTGATGCAGTTTTTGAAGGACACAACAATCAACGTGTTCACTACAAAATGATGCTCATCATCTGTCATGTTGAGAGGTCAAAATGTTTTTTTGCAAAAACAACTGAGACACATTGGTCATTTGAATGAAAAATTCATGTGCATTTTTAAATGTTTCCATTAAGCTGTTCAGAAAGAGAAGTCAGTTTTTTTTTTTTTTCATGTCATTGTTTTCTTTGAAAATCTCAAATTTTGGTTAATTTTTTCATTTTTCACTTTTTTTTTTAAACTTTCCATTTTGAATGATTTATTATTTTAATTTTGCCAATGATAAGTCCGCATCAAAATTTTCCACCATTTTTTTTTTCGACACATTTTAAATGACTGGAACTTTTAGGGTTTCTGCAAAAATCATGTCAACAAAAATTGCAAAAACCTATCATTTAATGTGCTATTTTTCATTTGATGGTTTATTCCATGTTTTGTTCTTTTTTAATCTTTTTGGTGTCATTTTTTTAAAAAAAAAAGAATTCAAGTTTAAAAAGTCAGGTAAATTGTTTCATTGTTCAGGCATTGAACAGCAAAGCTTTCAAAATGGGTCAAACATGGAGAAACTGTGCATGCTCATGTTTAACTTGCTTGGATCTGAAGCATGCAACTGATAAAATTCATTTAAAAAACTGCTGATGGAGATTCATTTGCACTAAAAAAGTGGTCACTTTCAGTTTTCAGAAAAATTAATAAAAATTTTTTGGCATGAGAAAAATTTGATAAAAATTCAGGGAAAATTAAAATTAAATCTGAATAAATGCTGCAGGTCTTTTGCATTTTAACGGTCAAATGCTTTTAAACTTGTTTTTCAAATCATGGAACTCTGAATTTTTGAAAAGTTTCAACTCCTGATTAAAGGCTTCACAGAAATAAACACAAAAATTCCAATTTGCAAATAGCAAAAGAAAGAATACAAAAGTGACTTGGCAAAACACAACAGTTGATTTCTGAAAAAAAGCTCAAAACACACAAACAGTTCTGTCATGTTTCACTATCAAAGAAGTCGAACAGTGTGCGACAAACTTCTAAAAAGGGTTAATGGACAAACATTTTAAAATTGATTTTTCAGAGACAGTCAGCATGTGTTCAATGACTCAAACACTGCACAGTTTGATGCAGTGTTTTTTTTAGACTGACACACACGTGACGTGAACAGAGGTTTTTCACACACACACACCACACTGAGTTTGAAAACATTGTTCAAACACACAATTTCTGTACCCACAGTTTTGGCACTCATTTTTTCAAAAACACAAATCCAAGGTCACTTTAACAGTCTAAACATTTCCACATGGCAAAGCGAAACTTGGGGACATTTAAAAATACATCTGAAGTCAGAGACAAAATCATTTGATCACATTTCTTAAAAAATTTTAAAACAGGACTGAACTGCTCTTGGCACACAGTGGTAAATGTCACATGTCCACACTGTCAAAAATTCAAAAAGAGTAAAAAGAAACTCTGACTGTGTTGCATGTTTCCCTGATGCTGTAATGCATGGACTGTTTCAGGTCCAAAAATGGCAAAGACAACCGGTTCCAGTTTGTGCGTCACTGTGTCCTGAAAAGCAGACTGAACTCATTGACATGGAAACTATGTTACACTTTCAAATGGCAGCAATGAAAGGTGCATCAGCTTCCAACAAAATTCACTCCTCATTTAAAATAAGCAAGTCAAAAAACTTCACTAAAGACTAAATGCCACTGAAATTTTCAATCAACCTGCTTTTTTTGTTTCAGCTTAAAAACTCAGTTTTCATGTGGACAAATCATTATTTTTGAACATTTTTTATTCTAAAA
Organism: Plectropomus leopardus; assembly: GCF_008729295.1. Lineage (NCBI taxonomy): Eukaryota > Metazoa > Chordata > Actinopteri > Perciformes > Serranidae > Plectropomus > Plectropomus leopardus. The sequence continues at coordinate 4,819 of NW_024624126.1, forward strand.
ATTTTTAAATGAAGAAAATGTTCATCAAAATTGAGATTTTTTCATTACATTGCAAAAATTAGTTTTTTTAAATCTTTTAAAACACCCATCTCACGACATTGTCCTAAAAAAGAGAAAACATTATATTTGTTTTTGATGATCATCTTTGCTCCAAGATTTGTTAAAAAATTTTGAAAAAATCCCAGAATTATTTTGACATAAATTGAGAAACTGTTTTTGTACATAGATTGATGCTCTCCAAAATTTTTAAATCCTAAAAAAGGAAGTTAGCTTTGACAGGTTTTTTTTCCTCAAAGCATTGATGTACAGTTTCTCACAGTTTCCAGCAGTTTACCAGCTTTGCTTTTAAGAAAAAGATCCACAAACATCCACTCAAGTGTCCAATTTTTAGCAGAAACAAAGAAAGATTCATTTTTTGTTTAACAGGTTCTGCTTCACTTCTTTAATTCTACTTTGATCCACACGATCTGTAAAAATTCTTCCAATTTTGGACTCGACATGTTACTGAATCAAGACCTTCTTCATTTTTTTCTCAAGAGTTGTTCATCTTTTAGAAAGTACAAAGATCCTCTAGAAAAAGGAATTTTCAGTTTTAAAAACAGTTTTTTCAAACTTTTTTAGATTCTGATTGAAACACTGTCACATTTTTGGCTTCACTCCTAAAAAAAAAAAAAAAGGTTTCATGAGCATTGAGTTAGCTTGTCTTAGAAATTGTATTATTTCTAATTAAATCCAAATCAAAAAAAATTATGACTTTTAAACAGTTAAATACAAACACTTCATTTTCATACAGAAACTGAAGTCAGACACACAACTTCAGACACACACACAATACAAACTGTATGAAATTGAAAAAATTTTACATAAACAAAACATATTATAATTGTTGTATACATTAAAATGCTTTTTACAACACACACCACACAATTGTTAATTTTTATCAGTTTTGATGTAAATTTGCCTGCAATTTTTCTGCTCCAGTGTACATGTTTACATAAACTTTTTTTAATCAGACTCTAATTAATTTTCTTCATCAAATTGATCCATCTGATTATATTTTATTAATCATCACAGCATCCATTATTAAGAATCTGACATTTTGTTTTGGAAAACCTTTTTTTTAATTTTTTTTTTTAAAAACGTTTTTTTTGAAAACATTTTTTCAAGAGATATTAAAACTGTTTTTTTTAAAGTCATGTGTCATTGTTTTGAATTTTCAGGTTTACAACAACTGTCTGTTCAGTACTGACATTTACCCCCGTGTGCTGATTCAACACAATTGTCCACACCTGTGATTTTTCAAACACAATGATTCACAAATTCAACATTCACACACATAACTGTCACAGAAGTCACACGTGGTCTCTGAATGCTTTAAACATCACTGACAGTCTTAAATCTCCCATAAAATTTGTGTCCACACTGAATGTTGTTGACAGTCTGAACAGACATTGAAATCACATGCTTGATGACATTTTTCACATGTTGTGACACATGACTTTACACACATGGGACATGCAGTCACTTGACACTGTTTGGCACACACACACACACACAAAGTACACACACACACACACACACACACACACACACACACACACACACACACACACACACACACACACAACACACACACACACACACACTGATTTTCAGTGCAACACTCAGTGACACAAACTTTGAAAAACAACATTTTACACTAACGTATCACTTCACAATTTAAAGTTCAGTTTTTCTCCAAACAACATATTGTGTTGCTTTTTTTTCTGACATTTTTTGTCAACATGTTTCAACATTTCAAAAAAACACAAAAACTCACTTCCTTGCATTTCTTACTGAGCTCATGTCATTTGTTCCATGTCCAAAGTGATTGCTCTTGCACACAAAAACACTCACACACTGTGTTGTTCATTGGCATGAATGTGTTTTTGTCAAACAAAGTTTTTCAAATCATTTTCCACATGGAACGTTTCTGTTTTAAAAACTGTTTGATTGTGACACACTTTTTTAAAAAAGCGTCTTTGCAGTGACAGACATTTTACTGAAAACGTGTCATTGATTGCTGTCATGCTTCTTGTTCTGTAAAAAACGAAATTTGTCACACTATGGTGATCATTTGCAAACCAACTGTGCACGGTCAGTGTTTGCTTGTTGTGTGTAACAGGTTTCATTTTTCCAATTTAAACTGATCATTTTTGACTCAGCTTTAGTCTGCTCCAATTGTTCAAAAACACAAAAATGACATGACAGGGAGAAACTTCTGGACACAGAAATCTTTCTCAGTTTTTACCGTTACATTTTGCATTCAACAGCTTGACTGATCCATGTTCTACTGACAGATTACACAGGCTTCAACTTAAAGTTCTTTCAAAGCAAAACTGAAAACTTCATTTGCAAATTTCTCATCACAACATTGTCTCAATCACTGTATCTGGTGGGGTTGTCACTTTGAAATTTTCAAAGAGATCAAGTAACAAAATTTGCAACTGTTTGACTGCCAACAGCTCCGTCCCATACAGAAAATAATTTGCATTTCACACACTGAACATCGTTTTGTTTTTTTGACCAGATGTGACAACAAAATGTCTGAAGCTGCACTGTGGATCACAATTTTTTAAAATTGAACAAACACTTCTTGAAAACACTCAGTGTAACCAGTCAACTCACAGCCTTTTCAAAATTTTATAGCACTTCTCAAATTTCACGTTTTACTTTCATTGATTTTTAATTTTTTTAAAAAACATCTTAACTGCTTAACATTCTTAGTCAGAAATTTCAGTTCAATTTTCAAAAGGCGAATGTAAAAAAAACTTCTAAAAAAATAACAGTGACAATTGTTTTAATTTGAAATGCATACACAATTTCCACATTTTTTTCAATTTTCACTTTGCATCTTTTACATTTCCACTTGTCTGACATCAAAATGAAGTCTGAGAAATTTTCAGTGTTTTTAAGATCACTTTCAGAGCAAAACTAACAGTACACTGCTACATTTGCAGTAAATCAGTAACATTCAGATTCAAGTTCTCCGTCTCAAAAAATGTGCACAACTGAGTACATTCACATTACACCACAAATCAAAAACACACAAATCAGAAATAAACTACAAACACTTTACTTTTAATTTTGAAACTGTTTGTCATTCTTGAGCCTGAATACACACAGCACACTATTTTTACAAATGCATGCAGTTCACTTTTTAACCAGTTTTTGTTTTTTGAGCAGCTGTTATTTTCAGTAAACTCACACCCCTCTTTTGTAGAGCATCCTGCTGTTTAATCTCTCATTGTGAAATCACACAAACTGTTTTTCATGCTAACACCACACACCTGTCTGTCATTGTCACAGTTTTTTTAAACTACATTAAAACAAACAGTTAAAAACATGTGTGTCAACTTTTGCGTCCTTGCACACACAAATAAAAGCTCATGATCTGTTATATGTTGTGATAACAAGAGTACTGAAAATGGTATGGGTCAGTACACCATATGACGTGTTGTGTCATTTTGTGGTTCAACAGTGCATTCACGCAAAAAAAGTGTAAATTGCACCTTTAAATGGCTTTCACCTCACGTCGACGGAATTTTTAGGAAAACAAGAGCCGTGACGGCCCCTTGGCGAAGCCGATTCAGGAAGTTGTGGTTAACAGAGTGTTTTCATGTGAAAGTACTGCAAAGCATTGTGTGTCATTTGTTGTCACCGTGTACATCAGGTGTTCCTCTTTCATTCTGAGTCAGCTTACCAAAACCATGTGAACGTTTAATGTTTGTGTTTATGTTTGTGTGTTTGAACTACTGATTTCTCACTCTTTTTTGACGGCTTGTCTTTGACATGAGTTGAAATATGTTGCTGTTGTTTCAAATTTTTTTATCACTGTTTGAAATTCTTTTTTTTGAATTTTTATTGATTTTGTAAAAAATTTACACCTGAACAACTCTCATAAGCTTGATTTTTCTTTTCAAAAGATTTTATTATTAAAAAACAGCATTTACACATGCAACAGAGGAAAATGCTGCTGTTAAAACTTATGTTTTATAGTGTTTTTCACTGTTTGTGTTTTTGTTTTTTTGATCAACAAATTATTTAATCATTCAAACTGTTGTGTGATATTATTTTTCAAGTTTTAAGATGTCTGCCAGCTTTGTTTTTATGTCAGCATTATACATTGTGTGCAGTTTTGAAACTTGAAATGAAAAACTTTTGAATTTTAACATAGCCTAAAAGCTTTTGTTTTTCACATGTTTCCAAACTTTCTGACCAAATTTTTTTCAAAGATCAACATTCCCAAAAATTACAAACAGCAAAAACTTGCGGTAAAAACTTCAGTTGATGTTTTATGTTTTTCAATTAAATATACGATTATCATTATACATACTTTGCCAGTTTTGTCCTCAAAACAAAACTGCAAGTATGTTTTGCATTTTTATGAAACACAGCTGAACAACAAATTGTATAAAATTCAGACACAAATATACAAATATCAATGATTTTCACAATTTCAGATTTTCAAACCCTTTTTTTTTTTTATATTTCATTTTTTTTTTCATTTGCATGTGAGTGTAGCTGCTGACAGTCTGGGATATGTCAGTGTGTGAGTGAGTGTAGCTGCTGACAGTCTGGGATATGTCAGTGTGTGAGTGTAGCTGCTGACAGTCTGGGATATGTCAGTGATCAGCAGCTACATTGACTGTGACAGGTCACCTAGTGGAAATAGCATGTATTTCCTCCATATGCCAAATATGGTCAAAATGACCTCATCAGGTGGAAAATAGTCAAAATGACAAATTCAGAGTCAAAAGCCCAGAATGACACCCAGAAATAATACAAGTCCTGTTTTTCTGCTCTGATGGCTGTGGGATCAAAAATGTCAGTTTGAATGGTTTTCAATGGATTTTTTTTGGACCTGAACAGTCTGAATGTAACTATTTAGTTTCCACAGTGTATTTTAGACTTATTGTAGGAGCTGAGCTGCAAATTCACTGATTACACTCAAATACACAATCTGGACTACATTTAGGACACATGCATCAACACACACACAGTTATCACAACAGGAAGAAGAAAAGAGACTAAAATGACAAACAGTCTCTAAAAACTAAGGGTTTAAATATGTGTCATATAAATTATTTTTTAGTTGCATTGTGGACAGTTCCATCGGTTCTGTTAAAATTGTATTCTCACTGTAAGTTTAACCTTTACTGTTTTTTTTTTTAGTTGAAGACTGTAGGACACTTTGATTTAAGCTTTTTTTTTTGCACTAATTTGTTCAAATGCTCATTTTAAAAGGTGACAGAAAAAAAAATTTTACAGGTGCGATTTTTCACAAATGTTGTCTGTGTGTGTCATTTGTGTGCTGATTGTTGAGCGTGAGCTAAAGTCTCTTCATGGAGCCATTGACTGATGTAACAGTTTTAAATGAAACAGTTTTTTTAAAAAGCCTGAAAATTCATGAACAGCGGGCTCTTTTTCCTTCAAAGCATCATGCTCATAAAACAAATCTCATGATCTGAAATTTCAAATAATTGTTCTGGAAAAAAAAGAATTTGCATTTCTTTCATCAGCTGCCAAAAGATTCAGTTCGCAAATCAGCTGAAGATTTCAGGACTGTGGGAATTTCAGAAAAGTGCTGTGATGTGCTGCATGCAATGGCCAGTGAAAATCTTTTTTTCTTCTGTCAACTCATTTTTTGAATTGTGTTTGAAAGTGAGAAATCTCTGTGAATACCAAAAAACTGACAAAAGTCAAAAACATTTCAGAAAATCAATTTTCAAATCTCTGAATTCTAAATAAATTTAAAAATCGCAAATTTTTGGAAAAAAAATAGAGTTTTTTCTCAACAATTTTCTTAATTTAAAACAAGTTTGATTTCTTTTTTTTGTTGAAAATTTTGTATTTTTAACCTTAATTCAGTTTGCATGATGTCTCTGCAAAATGTCAGGAATTTTTTTGCAGATAAGTTTTCATTTGAAAAATATTAACATGTTTTTGATTTTGATCTAAAAATTCAAAAATCTTTTCAGAGTTTTTTAAATTGTCTTTTTTTTGCAAAAAACTGATTTCAAATAAATATTGAAATTTCCTGAATCTGTTCATTTCATAAAAAAATAAAATTTAAAAATCATCAAAAAAAACGTTTAAATTTCTCATGCTTTTTTTTTTTTAAAACTCAACTTTCCTGTTTGGCTCAAGGACTAAAAAATTGCACAAGTTTTGCCTGCTTTTTACCTGGGAAGGTGAAAACCTGATTTTCATTCTTCAGTCTAAAATGTCTTCATCAACTTTGTCCAACCTAAAATTGAAACTTATTAAAGCCAATGAAAAGGGAGCATGTTCACTTCAACTGTCACTTAAAAGCCTAAAAAATATGAAAACTGTTTTAACAATAAAATTTGAAGCGCTTGCAGAATTTTTTTAAAAAACTTTCCAGGAATTTAAAAAAAAACATCAAAAAAAAAAACTTTTTTTTACAGAATTTATGTTCTCACAAAAAACTTAAAAAAAAATATCATAAAAAACTTAGATTAACACCATGAATTTCCTTATTCAAATTTCAACTTTGACTAAAAAATCGAAAAATTAAGATGAGTTTGCAAAAAATCACTATTTTTAACAATTTTATCAGTTGAAAACAAAAAAATCAATTCAAAATCAAGTTATTTTTAATAAATTTTGATTATAAACAAAGTGTTGAGAACGCTGTGTTATAAAAAATCTTCAAATGGTCAGTGTTTAAAAATCTGTTTTTTAGTTACATTACAAATATTTCTACATTTTTTGAAGTTTTTTTATTAAATGGAAATTCAGTGTAACTTTTGCTCTGAAGTTAAAACAATTTCACACTTGCCAATAATTGTGTTTCAGACTCTTTACTGATATACACTGAAATATATGCAACATCACAGCTTACACATCTTATCTTTGAAAAAACTGACAAACTGTTTGAAAAATTAATCAACTGTTTGTGGGTAATTTTTTTTTCACTCAGAAAAAACTGAAATTATGAAAAATTTCAAAATGTTAGCCACTTTAAATCCAAAAAAAATTTTCACAGCTTTCTTTCAGGTTTTAATTGCTTAAATTTTTTTTACAATCAATGTTTTCAGTCTAAAGTTTTGCTTTTAACTTGTACAAAAAAAAATTTTAAAAACTTTTTTTCAGATGCACCCAACAATGTTTAACATTTTAAATTTTTCAATTATTTAAGTCTGCTTTTGGCTGCACAGTCAACAAGCAAATTCAACATTTTTGTTTGAGCAGAGCTTCAGTTTTTTTCATTTGTTTTTGGACAGTTTTAAAAAAAAAACAAAAATTAATTTTTAGTCAAACATGTTTTGTTTTTTTCCAAAAATATCATGGCATTTTTTTGTTGTGTTTTTGTTGATCATTATAAAAGCAGTTAAAATCTTTTTAAAAATTTTGATTGAAGCATTTTTTCATTTTACTGAGTTTTAACTGAAATCGTTTAAATTCTAAATGAAAAAAAATGTAAATGAGAGCAATTTTAGTGACAGCCTGTCTTCAGATAATTTTTAAGGTGACAGACATTCAGTGATTCATTCAAATCAGTTTTTGAGTCCAGCAGGAACTGTAAATTTTTGTTTTAAAAAAGACTGTCTAATTTTTGTCCTGTTAAAGCATGTTGTCAAAAAGGAAAAAATTTCAGTTATGCTAGCATTTATCAACAGTTGCATTTTATTTTTTTTAAAGCTAAATGTTTTTTAAAAAAATCAAAAAAATTGCAAAAAAAAGTGCCTTAAAAAAAATTAAAAATTTTTTGAAAAAATGCAAATGATTTAAATGCTGTTTTTTTGCTTTTTTTTTGTTTTCACTTTTTTAACAGATGAAAATTTTAAAAAATTTTTTTTACACACAAAAAATTTAAAAACAACAAAGCCAAAAAAAAGAGTTTAAATTTTGAAATTAACTGAGCTGCAGTCCTTTTGCAAAAATCATTCAAATTCGAACATTTTTTCTTTGTTGCTTATTTTCAGCTGATTTTCTTTGGGCCATATCTTGTTAAGCTGCTTTCTGCCCTCTTTTTTGAAAGAAATCAAACCATTTGTTCAAGATTAAAAGGGATCAATGAAGAAAAACTTAACAGTGAGCCTGAAACATGGATTCAGTGTTGAGTGGTTTTATCTCCGGTTGGATCCTATCTCTCCTCCTGCCCTGCAGTAACCTCTTCCTCACTCACCTGTTGGTCTCCGCCCCTCGCTCACCTGCTGCTCGTCGCCCTGATCAGGAGATCAGGAGTCCAGCCGATTTAAAGTGTCCGTCTCTGCAGATTGACTCGTTTCCTCTGAACTGTCTTTGTTTCTGCCACTCAGAGAAAAAACAACCTGTTGCACTTTAAGAAACCTGCAGAAACGACCAAAAACCACAGTGAGTCCACAGAATCAAACTAAAATAACGTGCTAAATAAAGTTTAACCCCGCGGGGGGAGGGGGTCACGTTTTACTCTCTTTCCTCCCTCCTGTTGTGATAATTGTGTGTGTGTTGATGCACGTGTCCTAAATGTAGTCCAGATTGTGTATTTGAGTGTAATCAGTGAATTTGCAGCTCAGCTCCTACAATAAGTCTAAAATACACTGTGGAAACTAAATAGTTACATTC
>NW_024624127.1:0-3329 GCF_008729295.1 Plectropomus leopardus
TAAAAGTTATTACCAACCGAAAGAGCGTTCTGGTGTACTGCATCTGGATCCTAAAACCACCCGTTACAATACTATTCTACAGTAACCATAATGTGAGGTTTAAATTGTAATTTTGGGTCCAAAAACATCTAGATTTACAGTGTTTTACTGTACCTTTTGAAAAACTGTACAGCACTGTAAGAATGTTACTGTATTTTTACAGCAGTTTGTTCCAGTGTTCCAGGAGCAGCAGTGACATCACCGGTGCCTTTCTGAAAAGTTCACAGATTTTCAATTCAAAGCATTGCATGCTTTTTCTTCAACTGCATGTAGCTGCAGATGCCTGCAGGAAATATGGAAAAAAGACAGTGGCACTTAAAAAGTAAAATTAAAAAATCTTTAGCTTTATCTTGCACAGACCAACTAATCTGTGAAAACTGACAAAAGTTAAATAGGTTGAACATCGCTGAATGTCTAAAATATCTATATACCTCAATGTTCTAAAACCCATTTTTTCGTATATTTCATACATCTGTATCATGGAAAGTTTTGTTGCTTTGTCTGGTAGCCGTCCCTGTTTGTTCTGCACAGACAACAGAAACCTGGATTACCCTTCATACAGAAGAAGACATATGAATCTGATGATTCTGAGACAAGATCTGAGCTTGACCGTTTTGACTTGTTTTGATGTGTTTTGACTCTGAGGAGAAGTGCTTTTTGCTCAGTGTGCCACTACATTATCTGAGCGTATCTGAGTGGTATATTTGTAGTCTTTTACGTTGCTAGACAGAGCCAAGGATTGATTTTATTTCACGGACACACAGTGAGACACACAGTGTGACACACAGCGGTGGCACAGCTTCTTGTTAGCTAGAGTCACACAAAGGGTCACTGGTAGAAATCCAGAGAAACCACAAAGCAGATGAAAAGAATTCCAAATGAAGGGCAATTCTTTCCCCTTTAGAGGAAGCAGGGCTCTGTAAGTATGACATGGAACTGGAATGGTCCATCTTTGATGTTGTGAGTAACAGTAATATCTTTGTTTGGAACCAATTCCATTCTCTTAAAAGTCTGACCCTGGCTCTCGGTGGCCTGGAGCCTTATCGTAATGATGCAGCCTTGTGTGGAGCAACCTGATGGAAGAAAAGACCTGGACAGCCCATTAATGCTGACCGCTGAACCACAGAAACCTTTAATGTGCCGTCACCAACTATCTGCACAGCTTTGTCTTGCCAGCAGTTTCTGTGGAAAGATATCACTCTGATTTGTAAAGCAGATCGATGTGCAATGATATGGCTGACTTAAGTGGCAATCCATCATATGTTTGTAGACAGCTCTCTTATAGTTGGAATTGCTGCTTCGGTTCAGTTTTATTTTGCCTCCATAATCAGTTCTGTAATGCTGTGTTAATGTGTCGATAGAGTTTGAGTTTGTGTAGGCAGCACTATTTTCTTGTCACTGGTCATGCCGTAAACTCACTCCTTTTTTAATGCTTATTCCAAACTAACTGGACTGTATAAAATAAAACACAATGTCACCCATATGTTTGTGGACTCCTGTTTTCTAGGCCTTCACTTTGGCATTTTTGGCTAGTGCCATTTTGGGGTTTTTTTGGAGCTAGAAGTGACCACATTTGGAGATAACTAGCTGTTTCTTAACCCTTTAACACTTTAACGCATTGACATCAGTTTTATTGTGCTGTATTCAGATGCCTTTCACTAGCTTTCTAACCTCTGAAACATGAGATGAAACTTGATGTCATTTTCTTAGCTGTTTTTTTTTGTTTGTTTTTTTGTTATTATGATAATGATGATTGTTTTTTAGTGTATACATAATAAAAAAAAGTATATTATTGATGGCTATTATCAAATCCAAACTCAATGCAGAACAACAGGGCTAGCAGGCAGCAACACTGACTGTGTGGACACCACATGGGTATGAGACTCAGCAGTTTAGCAAGGTAGCCAGTAGAGGCAGGCAGAGTATGCATTAGAAAAAGCATCTTCTCCATACTGATGAATTGTAGCACTTTTTTTTATTTATTTTATTTTTGCAAAATGTTATATGCAGTTCTGTTTGATCTCTTCTTGTTATTCTGAGAGAGTAGAGAAAGCGAAGGTTAAAATATGTTTTATATGTGTATCCACAGTGAAGTGGTGGGTGTTTGTAGCACAGTGTCCATATACTGAACATCTCAGCTTCGTGGGGTTTTCCTTCTGGTTTTAGCAGATGAAAAGAGAAAAAAATCATCACATGGCCTTAGGATGGACTCACAATTGGCTCATATTACTGACGGACTAAGTGGCCTCAGGTTGTTAAAACAGGCCACAGTATGTGATATGAAGTGCGCGCACACACGCACATAAACACACACACACACACACACACACACACACACACGTTAATTTTCCGATAACGTGTTGCGTTTTACATTCGAATGAGTTGCTGAAACTACCAGGGAAAGCAAAGGGGTCAAGGAGAAAGCTTTCAGCACCATGGACAGCGCTCTGACGGTCAGAGTGCCATTATGTGGAAACAAACAGCGGTGCCTGAGAGCAGAGGAGCTGTCTATTTCACTGTGGTGCTGAAAGGCCCACTGACTTTAACAAAAAGTATTTTAGGCACAATAACCTCAAAATTGCACTCCCTTTTCTTCTACAAGCAAGGGATTATAGTAAAATACAGCCAATAGCACACAATGAGAAAACAACAACAACAAAAAAAAACAAAACACCTGGCACATCTCAGCCACTTGAGGGAACAACCAAGACACACACAGATACAGTCAGGTAATTCGCCTCTTACTGGTCGACAAAGGCATCATGCAAAGTGAGTTGCGCAAAGCTTACAACAGCAATAACTGTTTTTAATAGGGCAAAATGAATAAATAATCACATATGACAGTGTGTGTCAGATTTATCATTCTGGATTTATTTTAGTCTTCAAAGAGACACTGCAGTTCAAGGCTGGATTACAAAGCCTCTGAAAGGGATATGATTAAAGTTCATCTTTATATACAGTCTATGCTTGAAACCAGGACAGTGAATTTACTTACATCAGCTTGTTTTATGAGCCCTGCAGCTGGAGAGATGAGAGGGTCACCACAGCATAGACAGAGTGTGTGTGCGTGTGTGTATGTATGTGTGTCTGTGCATATATGTACATCTGTTTCAGTGTGAGTGAGAGCTGATTATTGATGACTATGCAGAGCCTGGGATTTCTCTAAAGGAGTGTCACTATTAACACTTATTGGGCCAAAGGCTCAATCACCATTGTGCTACCTCTTTGGCAATAGACAGTGACTTAACAGACTTTTATTTAAATGAGAATCTTCAAGATTATTACTTTAA
>NW_024624128.1:0-1523 GCF_008729295.1 Plectropomus leopardus
TGTCTTGGATTTAGGATGTTTCTCAAATTTTAGAACATTTCTTGGATTTTAGGACATTTGTCAAATTTGAGCAAGTTTCTAGTACTTCAGGACATCTCTAGGATTTTAGGGTGTTTCTCAGATGTTTTGATGTTTCTAGGATTTCAGAGCATTTCTAGGATTTTGAAATGCTTCTAGGATTTGGGAACGTTTCTCAAATTTTAGGGCATTTCTCAGATTTTGGGACGTGTCTGGGATTTTAGCATATTTCTAGGATTTAAAGACATTTATAGGATTTTAGGATGTTTCTTGGATCCTAGGATTTTATTTTATTTTTTTTTTAAGATTTTAGGACATTAGGGTCTTAGCTAAGATCCTCCACTGGTACTTTTTGATAAACAAATTCTATTTTAGGATGTTTTTAGGATTTTGAGACATGTCTAACATTTAAAGATGGTTCCAGGATTTCAGGATGTTTCAAGGAATTAAGGACATTTTCAGATCAGGTCATTCAGGTCTTAGCAAGAACCTCTGGGGCTGCGGGTAATCCTCCACTGGCACTTTTTTTTTAATTTAAAAAAGCTCTGTTTTGCTGCTGTTTTATGCACTCTGACACCTTATGTATACTGAAAGTACAAAAACAATTCACAGAGTGAGTCACTTTATTCTTATTGTGAATTAGAAATCGGCTGGAGGTCACCTGGGATCCTGTCGGGGGTCAGATTTGAGTTTCACTGGTTTAGGCCTTCAGTGTTTCCGGGTCACTCAGCCATCCCAGGTACAGAGCTCCGTCCTGGGCAAACAACCGCAGGCTGCAGGGCCTCGGCTGGATGAGCGCAGTGGGCAGTGTGTGTGTGTGTGTGTGTGTGTGTGTGTGTGTGTGTGTGTGTGTGTGTGTGTGTGTGTGTGTGTGTGTGTGTGTGTGTGTGTGTGTCTCTACACTTACTCACAGTTGCTTCAGAGCGGAGGGTTAAGAGGGCGCCTCTTTCACCAGCTCAACCATGAAGGCTGTCTCTGTTCTCTTTTGCTTCAAACAGTCTCTTTACTTTCTTTTCTCCCCCGTCCCCCCTCGTCCTCCCCCCTTTCCTGCTCGACCCTCCTCACACACTGGCTGCTTTCACACCAAGAGGACAACCTCTCGACTCTCCTCTCTTTTTTGTCTCATCTCTTCTTCCCTCGCTTGTTTTTCTAAATGTCTCCCGTCCCCTCCCTCCCTGTCTTCTGCCTGTCGATCGGTGCTCCTCTAAGCCCACAGACAGTCTTGTAGCTGCACGTTGACGCGCTGCTTCCACGTACATGTCACTGTACTCAAACGCAGCAGGTGATCACACACCACGGACATACCTCCACACACAACGGCGTGTTTTTTTGCTCATATCATCAGCCGCCTCTGTCGGGCTTTTTCTATACCGTCCTGTTCCCTGATGTGTGTGCTCAGTCCTGTTTGCTCAGCTTCAGGTTAAGGCATCAATCAAACCATGATCCCTCTGTAAACCCTGCAGTACCTGACACACACACACACACACACACACACACACACACAC
>NW_024624129.1:0-3559 GCF_008729295.1 Plectropomus leopardus
TCTTTGTATATTTTTTAAATATACAAAGAAAAAAGAAAAAAAAGGAAATTTCCCTAATAATAAAAATTCTTTAAAATTTTTTACTTTTTCTTTTTTTAATTCCATATTTACCAATTTCTTGGAATGTGCAGGACATTTTCCACCAAGTTGCTCATTGCCTGTTTTTGGGGTTCAAAGGTTTAAATACTTGTGTAAGGCATCTGAATGCAAAACAAGAAAAGCAATCAATCTAGGTTTTAAAGGGTTAAAATAAAAGCTCTTTGCTGGAAATTCACTGTTACTTCAACCAACTTTGACCCAGACAGTGCAGTTTATAAAGCTGCAATGCCAAAACACACACAAGCACTTGCACAGTTGGAACAGAAAGTCAACGTTATCAAGAATCTCTGTTAAACTGGACCTTCTCATAGGCCGTTAGTGTGTATGTACTTTTATACACACACAGAGTTGTTTAGGGCAAGAAGTGCACTTGCTTTCAAATTTTTCTTGAACTATGAGTGGATTTGAATTGGCGACTCCTGGCATACAATGCTGACTCATGATAATATTACCTACTTACGAGATTGATTACTGATATTTGGAACCGAGATGCATTTACAATAAAAATGAAAATCTTTCTGTCAATATTTAGAATTTGGACTAGAACACACTCTAAAACTTTGTATTAATATTCAGTATTGTATACAGCAAATTCCCAGCAACTTTTTTTTAAATCAAGTGTAAATTTTAATAAAAATGAATAAATTAAAACAGTTTCCTGAGATTTTGCAAAGTAAAAGTTCCTCCCATGCTGAGACTCTGTACTTTTTAATTAACTAATTTCATTGGCAATCATAAAAATAAAATGCTGATAGATAATTGGCAAAATGCCAGATATTAGCCCCAATAATCGCCGATAATCTGTCGACCCCTAGAATACAGTTTATGTTGTAAAATATCTGTGATTTCTTGTCCATATTCTCCATCAGGTTATCTTGAATTAGGAATATTGACTTTTTTCCTTTAACAAAATGTTACTCTTCTCTTGGCTGTTGTATTGTCATAGACCTAAGAAAAAATAGCTCTGAGGTGTGACAGCGGCAGTGTGATGACTCACTCTGCGGTGTCGTGCAGTGGCGATGTGATGTGTAAAGGAGAGAGAAGACAAGCAGATCAACAGACTTGTTTCTGTAAAATCTAACGCTGAAAAGAGGCTTGCTTCCCACTTTCTTTCTTGTCAGGGCTGTAATAATAATAATCCTTAATTCCCACAACTCCATCATCTGATTACTAATAGGAGAATATGGATAATCCATCATTTCATGATTATAATCTGTCATCAGTTTTAATCACTAAGCATCAAGTCAGACAACATGAACAGATTCTTTCAAATTTATAATATAAATCCATTTTTGGAAGTCCCGCACCACAACAATTTAAATATCTGATGAAATATTTTTCTTTGATCATTCTTTTAATGAAATAAATCTTGATTGCTCTGTCATCTGTAACGCCATTTCTCATTCTGCAGATGTCACCTACATGCTGCGCCACAATCTGCTGTTATTGTGAATAACATGCTTATACGGTCTGTGTCATTATTTCAAGCACATTCAGTCCCTGTTACCTGTTTTTTCTGTCTAAAATCCTTGAAAACCTGGTCTCCAGGCAACGTTTAGATGTGCTGGATATATATTTTTTATGTCTAATCTGACCTTCAAACACTCCGTTGAAATCGCTGTCCTTGGGCTCACATGTAATATTTGAATTCATTTTTATTTTCAAACTAAAATGTTTAACCACTGGCTCTAAGTGACACACACCACTTTCTTTGCACTTTTTAATTATTAATTTTAGCAGCGAACATTAAAATAAAACGCAGATACAGACAACTGTAAAAATACCGGCTAGACCAGGGATAGGCAACCTGTGGCTGTGGCACACACACAAAAAAAGAAATCATGGGCATGATTTTTTTTCATTTTAATTTGTTTTTTTTCTGTTCTAGGTCTAAATAAATCCTTCCATTTTCCACTTATAGGAAACCCATAGAATAATTAAAGCAAACTTTACTAAGATTTGCGTCATACGTCTATGGCCTGGCACCTGCTAGTTATGTACTACTAATCCAAAAGTCTCGGAGGAAAATAAAGAATTTAACAGTGTATAAAAAGATTTGTTTCCTTTAACTGCCAACTCTAGCAAGTTAAAGTACCAAATAATCATGAATAAGCCCACCGTAGAGTAGCCACATTGCTGTGAAACATATTAATAAATTTATAAATATAAATAAATTTAGACAAATAATTAATTAATTAATTAGACTTAATAGGCAGTGTTACGTTAACTATGGGGCTCCAATATGTTTTGGTGGCCCCAGAAAGGTTTTTAAAATTATTTTTGGTCAAAAATGGTTTTTTTTATTATAAAGTTGCTGACCCGTAGAATTTATACCCTAAATGGGCTATGTATCTTTGGGGATGCGATTTGTAATTTGGAAACTAAAAAAAAAAAAAAAAAGAAATCCTGTGATTTTAGCCTCGATAGATTAGAAAATAGCAAATAAATATATTTATTTATTTATTTTTATGTGTCTGACCATTTAGCTGGATTTCACTCAGGCGCCGTCCTAGACAGCTACAGCCGGCTGGTGAGGTCCTTTTCCACCGGGCTGAGGAGGATTAGCAGCCAACATGCCGACTGTCGGAGTAAAAAGGGATCTTCTCTTCAAAGCTTTGGGCAAAACGTACAGTAAGTCATGTTTACTACATATTCACATGATGGACAAAGTGTCTGTCTGGTTAGCAAATGTTCTTGTGACTGTTAAAGACCGAGGAAGTTAGTGTCGTGCCTCAACTCATTAGCTTTTGAGTTAGCACCGCAGCTGCTGCTCACGAGCGGCTAACGTTAGCTACTAAAAGCGTCTTGAATGAAAAACAATTAATTAACAAGTAAATTAAATTTGTGCCAAATATAGTTTTAAATATCTGTGTATTTTTGTTGATATTTTTGTCAATGGAAATTGAGCCTTAGTGCGCTGACATCTGTGTTGTATGTCAACGTGATTGCATCATTTCCTCCTGTCATTTAAATCTGAGCAGGCTGCAACATTACTTTGATACATATATTTTTAAATGGGAAGTATTACATTCATACATTTTTATTTTTTTAACTTTATTGAACAAACTCCAGTAGGGAATTCACATTTGCATACGAAACAGTGTAAGCATTTCATAAAAAAACATATCAGACTCAACAAATACACAATAATACAATACAGAAACAAACGTACAAAATGAAATCAAGTATACATGACAAACAGACAATTTACTCTTTGAAGAGGTTGAAAATAAAATAAATAAACTACTTTGCTCTATGGCGATGCATAGTTAGATTTCAAATACAGACACATGGTTTTAGATGAGTTGAATAGAAGACAAGTACTGACTACATTCATTTTTTTTAATGATTGATTGAGAATGTTTTATTACTCCATTTGCATTTATGTATATGATATTCACCCAATAAAATAGTTATTTTTACCATATTTGACATTTTTTTGGAATATCATCCTATAGAT
>NW_024624130.1:0-4309 GCF_008729295.1 Plectropomus leopardus
AAAAAAAATCTTGAATTGAGAATTTTATTTTGCCAAATCTGAATTTCTTTTAATGTGAAATTAATATGACTGAAAATGAATAAATGGATAAATAAATACATGAGTAAGGATGATTGAGACTTGGGTGTAGAAGTGAGGCTGGATGTTGGACGAGCAGAAAAAGCTGCAGCGTGACTCCATTTGAAGATAAAATGTGTTTTTATTTAAAGATCTCTATCAGGCACTATAGTTATCATCATTATCATTAAAACATGGACGAAGCGGCTACCTGGGTCACATGGTACACAGCTGAGGTTCAGAGGAGATGAAGGACGACAAAATACCTGGAGACAACACAGTGCAGAGTACAAAGGTGTGACAGAAAACAAAAGACTCATTATAACAACAACAACAACAATAATAATAGTAAAATAAAGACTTAAAATAACAAACAGATTCCTTTTTTTCCTCAAAATCAGAAATCAGTGACTAAACTTTAAACTGTGGATTAACTCAGGAGAGAAAATAAATCAGAAAATCAACTAAAATCTCATTTAATATCACATCTGTAAGACTATAATTAAACATGTTCTGCTTTTGTGGTACAGAGGCAAAATAAGATATTTTTTTAGTTTATTTGCTACTGCAGTTCACAGCTTAGCATATGGCTTCAGATAGAAAGTGACATATTCATCTCGGACAGAAAGACAACAACATCTCTTAAAAATACACAGAAATGCTACGTTGAAGCTACATTTTTCGTTGGAGAGTACAAATGATTCAGGGGAAGTCCAGGAAAGAGAAAAAAAAAAAAAACAGTTTACAAACCTTGTTTATCCTGAACTGAAATATTCGTGAGGTGATACAGAAAAAAAACAAGCGTGTACAGCAGAAACAAATTTGATTTATAAAAGTGTGAGTGAGCTTTCTGTCAGGCAGGTTTCTATTTTTATATTTGTGAGGAAGCATAATGCAATTTCAAACGGCCGAGGGCTCGACTGCAAAAATCAGATTTTTAGATAACGCTTGATTCCATTTTTGCTGTCAGTTTTATTTATATGTGTGGCTGAGACAGAGAGAGTAATTTGTTGTCTAATTTCAGCGGTGATGTTACTTTTTCCATATTATTTAACGGTCAATCAAAGTGCTTGATGCAAAGTGCTGCACAAAGAAGACTGGACTGATTTTAAAGGGGTTTTTTGTAAAGGAAAGATGCTAAAAAGGGCAGATTTATTCACTTAAGTAAAAAGCTTAATAATTTGTCATTAAAAAAGAGAAAACTTTTTTTTCCTCTCAAGTGAATGCATATAGGTTTCTGAATTTACTTATTTATTTTTTGACAATGATTTTAAATAAGTTGCTTTTTTTTTCCAGAAAGGAAGCTTTTATCCAATAAGCTCGTGATTTTAAAACAAGGAAGAAAGAAAGAAAGATTTTAAAACTCTAAAAGGGGAAAGGGAAAAAACAGGGGGAAAGGGGGATAAAGAAAGCTGAAACATGTATGAATTAATGTATGAAATATAAGAAGAAAAAAGGTTAAAAAAGAAAAATAGGGAATGAAAATAAAGTAAAAAAGTCGGAGAGGAAGCTAAAAAGGGAAGACGGGAGGAGAGAAAGGAAGAAAAAACAGTGGACGCAGCACTGACTTTACAAAGCTACATTACGGAGCTACATTTGTACTTTCTGCTCCCGTCTCTACATTCATGGAGTCATTCAACTCATTTTTACTCTGTGATTTCCAAATGCCGCATCATGCTGTAAAATCCAACTGAAAAGAGCCACATTTTCTCTTGAAACTAGTCTTTGTGGATCAGTAGGCTGTTTGGAGAACTTTATACGACGTTCGCCTTTTTACATCAGCGCGGTTGTTGGTACAGAGACCCTGAGTGGATATGAGAAAATCAAAAACAAAAACGCTTTTTCTACAAACTTCTGGTGCTCACCACATAGTTTGCCACCAAATATTATCTTGCACACAAAATCTTAATTCTTACCAACTTTTTGGCTTGCACAGGTAACCACTAACGCAGAAATTACATTTTACGAACTGAGACATATGTCCCGAAAAAGTCTAAGGGGACAAAGGGAAGATATTTTTTGTCCACACATTTCCAGATAGTTCCGTCTGTGAACCACAGTTTCACGTGTACCAGACGATTTTTTATGTGCAGCAGAAAATTTTCATGTGCACCAAACTGTTTTTTCATGTGCACAAGATTTCATTTTTTGGGTGCGGCAGATTGTTTTCATTTGCACAGTTTTTGTTTGCAGCAGGTAGATTTTCATGTGCAACATTCAGTTTTTCAGGTGCACATAAAACATTTTCATACAGAGCATTACGTTTTTCATGTGCAACAGATCGTGAATATGTGCACCAGATAATTTTTCATGAGTGTTGGATATTTAAAAAAAGAGAAAAAAAAAGTGCAACTTATACTTCCAGATAGTTCGTGTGTGTGGAAGCTTCAAAAAGATTTTTTGCCTCCCTTGGCGGTCATGGAATATTTAATTTTTCAGTTTTTTGCATGTAAAAAAAGAAAAAAAACAATCGACTCATCTGGTTTTCTAAGAGACTATTAAAGTTTTGCACAAACACCTGTTACAAATTGAAAAGACTGAGAATAGTGAAACCTGGAAATACTGTTTTCTGCACTTTATGCCCTAAGAGAAATAAATAAATGTTGTTTTACATTCATAGTTTGTTTTTAGTCAAACTTTACAAAGGAGAGGCAAAGAAAATGTGACTTCTACTCCCGCTCAGGTCAAACTCAAACCAACAACACAAATGTGAAACATTCAGATATCAACATTTTTCATGGGGCAAAAAAAAAAAAAGTGCTACAGCAACATTAAAGTTTACCACAAAACATCTGAACCTGAGGAGGAAAAGATGTATTTACAACAACAGTCGGTTCACATTGAGAACAAAAGCAGCCTCACACTTAAATTTCGGCTGTTTCACTTTTCGTTGGCAGCAACTCGGCTTTGTGGCTGTTGCTAGGCGACGCATAGGTAATTTTTAGACTGTATAGGGATGGTGGTGGTGTTGGTAGGAAATTTGGAGACTTGAGGATCAAAAACTCCCTCTGATAAAAGATGAATCATGTTTGGTAATATCAGATCTATTGTTAACACGGCTGCGTGGCTGAAAATTAATTTTTGTACTTACAACAATAGTTAACACTTTTCCCAGAGTTTAAGAAGAAGACAGATTATTGTGCAGAAATCAAGAAGATGACAGCAGATTCTTGGTTTCACTAAGCAAAATACTGAATGTTAATCCTTGTCATTCTGAATCAAAGCACTACAGTTCACGACAGGCGGTGCAATCAGAGTCTGGTTGCATCGCCGACGACCATTGACCACTTCAGCTCGAGTAAACGACAGAAAGATGTCAAAGTAAACTCCAGGCTAAGAAACAATCCTTCAACATGACACTAACATGTTTTTAGACTCAAAATATCACGTGTACCAACAGCATTGTACACAAAACAGCCTAAAAAACATATTTCACTCTGCTTATCATGAATGAATCCAAATTTCCTGTCTTTGCCCAAATATAGGAGCTGTGAAAAGATCAAATCAAATCTGCACCACCTGCAGCTGTTTGTCACCTGCACTACATTTCAGTGGGTTTTATTTGCCGTTTACACTTTCAAACAGCCAATCAGATTCACAGGAGGGAAGGAAGCCTCTCAGCTCAACAACAATCTGCACAAAAACCTTCAGCTCAACCAAACATTGCTGCTCTTGTTAGTTCACCGTCGATTTCTGACTGTGGGGAGCAATAAGTGTTGTCACTTTGCAGGAACTATAAATGCAGAGACATCATCGTGCACTGATGATGGCAGAGTGTCTGAAATTACAGGTTGAACCTGTGCTACACTGTAAGAGAAACAGCACTTCCCCAAACAAAAGGCTTCTTTTAAATTCAGCTGCAGCGGGACATTTGTGAATATAAGATGTAATTATCTGGTCTTATTGCTTATCTAAAAGCAAACTCAATAAAAATACTTAAAAGTTGCTCAATTCAGACAACTTATAGTGAAGATTAAACCCTTCAAAGAAAAAGATTTAGGACACCAAAGCTGTTGAATAAACGTTGTGGAGTAGAACAACAAAACAGCATGAGAAGAAAATACTCAATACAAGTACCTCTTATAGATATTTAAATAAATCTACTTAGTTATTTTCCACCACTATCTGCAGTAAACGACTATTGTGATATTTTTGACCCCTCTACACCAGAAGAAAAAAAAAATGTACCCTGTCTCTTATGGAGGAGGAAAAACAACCTAAGCATCAATAAATAAATGTATATAAATAAATA
>NW_024624131.1:0-2812 GCF_008729295.1 Plectropomus leopardus
TAACAATAATAATAATAATAATACATGTTATTTATAAGCACTTTTACAGGAACTCAAATACACTGTACAAAAGTAAAAAAGCAACATGAAAAAATTGACAGCAAACAAAACAACGACAGAAAAAAGTACACTGAACAATCTCACAATAAAAGCCAGTTTAAAAAGGCGGGTTTTCAGGAAGGATCTGAATTTGGATGTGTCGGGGATTTGCTGACAAAAATAAAAGCATCACTTTAGGATTTTCGGTACGTACCGTGCATGTCCATCATTCCCGGAGAGGAGCTGTTCTCTGGAGTCGTCAACTCTGAGCCGTATTTCTCATCTTTACCTTTCTTCTTATTTTTGTTTTTCTACGATGACAGAAAACGTACGTACGTTAAAAACACGATAAGAGAGGAAAAGAAACATTTAACCTTCAAAATAAAGGTAGAAAAAGGTTATCTTGTCTTCAGCATATCATAAAACGCACCTTTAAGTGCCTTGCCTTAAAGTACGAAAACAACCAGAAAACAGTCCAAATTTAATCTCTTAAATTAAACATCGCCAGAAAAAATACTGCAAATTTTCACTTGACAAAAAAGTTGCAGGGAACTTGCTGTATATGATGTTGAAACGCTCAGTTTTGATAAAACATTTGCTAAAGGCATTTAAACAAAGTTTTGTGTTAGATTTTGTGATATTCCAAATTCTAAATATTGACAGAAAGATTTTCGTTTTTATTGTAAATGCACATCGGTTATTAACTACTCATAATCGGCCCTGAAAAACCAAAATCGGTCCAAACTTATAGATGATCCTGCAAAACATTTACAATTCACTTGATTAAAGTTAACGAATAACGTTTACTGAAAACAACTTTTAGGAAAATAAATCTTCAGGAAAAACATGCCAGATTATAAAAAGAAAAATTTTAACGATAATTTTGACTGACACATATTTCTGGCGCAGAATAGCGAGGGTGGCAACCTTAAATCAACGGGTCGACCGATCCTGCACGTCCACGGTTAAAGCTAATAATTGCACAACTCACATCGTCGGATTTGGGCTCCGTCACTGGCACCCACTTGTAGATACGAAGGGACGTGTCTCCGACAGTCACCCATTTCTTCTCCCTGTGTCGGAGCGAAAAAAACAAGCTCACTCAAAGGCGCCATACATTACATTATCTCCCCCGGCACTTCTAAATTAAGACGCTGACATGATGTGAGCAAAAACAAGAGCACAGCCCCTGAAACAAAGACTCTAGTCAGTCTATTAATACTATACCATATAACTATTACTAAAAAAAAAACTATGAGTTTAAAAGTACTGGCTGCCATTATTATTTTTTTCTCTTTATAATTTTTTTCAATTAACATTTAAATCTAAAAAATGTCAGACAAGAGAAAAATGGCCATTTCCCAGAACCAATTATTTTATCATCAAACTACTTGTTTTTACCAACAGCCCGAAACCCGAATATATTAAATTTAAAATGATATTAAGCAGAGATGAACAGCAAATTATCATATTTTAGAGTCCGGAGCCAGTGAGTGTTATTGCATTTTTTGCTTAATAAATTAGTTAATATGCGTCTGTGAATGGAAAATATTGTGATTATCCCAGCAGGAGACATATGATGTTAATAATAAATAGACTCTAAAATCACAACTGATTACCAAAAGCTCATTATGCCTCTGAATACAATTAAATTACAGCAGATAAAATACATTTTAAACAAACCACCTTGGGCTTTAGGAACATTTGACGTTTGATAGAGCAAAACGAATCAATAAGAAATAATTGGCACGTTAACTGATAATGAAAGTATTTGTTAGTTGCAGCCCTCAGAAAATATATTTTATAAAATGTTAGAAAATTGTAAAATTAGAAAAGCCTAAGTTGACATGTTTAAATGTCTTAATTTGTTAGCTGTTGTTATTTTTTGTGATAACTAATAATCATTTAATCAACTACTTTTAGCTCTAAATTTATTAACATATATTCTAGAATTGACAATAAGACATAGTAATAACATATCATACAAAATCACATGTTCTTATGAGTTCATATATTCATTTTTATATATTTACATTAGCAATAATTTGTATGTAAGATCTAAATTAGCTGTTAAAAAGTTGAAGTGGAGTAAAAAGTACAATATTTGCCACTAAAATGTAGCACAAAATTTCAGTAAAATCTGTATTATCATTTATCATCAATGTAACACTAAAGTGAAGTTCAGTATAAAGAAGGTAAGTACAACTGCCTTAAAACAGTACTTAAGTACAGTACTTGAGTATATGTACTACTACAAATCAATATAAAGTAACTTTTTGGATACAGTGTCATATCACATTAACTTTACTACGAAAAACAAAAATAAACACCTGAGATAATTAAAATGTATACTTAAATTTTTGTATAAATAGCTTAAAATTAACTTTAACTGATGTGTTTTAGCTTTAAAAGGCCATTAAAATGTAGCAAAATTTCAGTATAAAATAGTATAACACTGAAATACTCAAGTACAGTTACCTTAAAACTGTAGTAGTTAGGAAAAAAACTTCAATCAAGTTTGACTTTGTGTTGTATTTTTAAAAGATGACTGTTAATTAAAAAATATTTTTGAATCACCAGTTCTCATGACTTTGACCTGGGGAGGTTTGATTTTACCACCCTGTAAATCAAAATTGTTGCTTTGACTAATCGACTAATTCTCTGTAGGCAGATTTAATTTATCTAAAGTCATACATTAAAAATGGCATTCAAGTATCAATTTGATATGCCTAAAATATCAAGGTAAAAGTACTTTATATTATTTATATATTCA
>NW_024624132.1:0-5874 GCF_008729295.1 Plectropomus leopardus
AATTTTAAATTTATATTAAACTAATAAGGTAGGTCAGAATTTTCCTTTAAAATTATCACCATGATATAATACACATTTTTACACCTCTTTGTGGGTGTTGTCACAATTCATTTTAATTTTTTATTCTTTTATATTATAATTCATAATTAAATAAGTCATTATGATCTCAAAGGAGCAGAAACACATATCAAATAACAGGGAGACTTTTGTTTCCGATAAAACTTTTGCTGCAGCTTACTCTCGGCATTTACATCTTTGCTGAATTTAGGATATTCGTGCGTGTTTGTTTTTTGTGGAATTATGAAACCATGAAACATCTATCGTCACTGTAAAATGTCGCAGAAAGCCAGTTTGGCGAGTCAAAGTTTTCCACGAATCTCAAATTTGCATCAGTCTTTTGGGGGCGGGACGGACGAGAAAGCTGCATTAAAAAGAGGCAGAGAGACACTTCGCAGGCACATCAGCCTCAGAGTTGAAACCTCAGACATCACTTCATTATCAGCCTCCACCTGCAGAGCTTCATCTCCACGCTGCTCCGCCCAACCTCCAGACGGTAAGACGAGCTGCACACACCTCTTCTCTCCACACGGCTCCACAGAGACGACGCTTGACTGCAGAATCGTAAAAGACAGTTAAAAGACAGAGCACGCAAGATGTGTTCACTGGATGAGAAAATTGAGAATTAGACTGACTCGTCCTACATTTCATCTCATTTTTTCTCATTTTGAGCAAGTTAAGGTAATCATTCGGGGTTAGTTACATTCATGTCAGATAAAATAAGTAACTATATAAAAAGTCTGAGCACCATGAAACAAAAGGCATTCAAACACATATGAATCAAATCGTGAGTACTGTGTTTTTATACTTTTATACTGTGTTCTCAGAAATGCCGTGTTTTGCTGCTTACTATGTGAACTGTATCCCTCGCAGCTCTCCGACAGTTTGCTGCCGGGCTCCATCATGGTGAGGACCGCTGCTTTGCTCCTCCTGCTGGCAGGTAAGCAGCCAGTGAAAAGTTTTCGGTGCTTCAGAATTTAAAACATTTAACATTAAAAACATTTGATTATGAGCCTATATATTTTTTCAATGCGATGTTTTTCTAACAAAAATCTATTAAAAAGTAAAATCCTTCATGCATTTATTAAAGTGTCAGTTTTTATTTAACATTTTATATTTTCAAAGCAGATGTTAAAGGTGCATTATTAACGTAAGTGCAGTTGGGGCAGTTATTTCCACTCTCACATTAACCCTTTGAAACCTGGATCGACATCACTTTTCTTGTGCTTCATCTGGATGCCACTTTAATACCTTTAACCCTGAGCAAATTAGTTTGATTTCTTTCAGAAATTTCCCAAGAAATGTCCCAGATATTGCAATTTTTTAAAGCTAGTAAAAATGTCCAGAGAGACAAATTCTCATTATATTTTTTTAATAATTTTTTTTAAGTTATTGTAATTTTTAAACCGTTTTTGAGGTCATTTCCATGTGTGTTTTTCTTTTTCTTTCCTTTTTTTACTTTTCTGTTCGGGGGGTGGGGGGTCATTTTCAGCTAATCTACATGTACTTTTTACTAAATTCTTGCTAATTTTCTTCAAAACTTGCTCGTTTCCTTTTTTGCTAATGTCTTTGAAAAAAAAAAAACGAGCCAGTTTTCCCGGTTTCAAAGGGTTTGTGAATAAAATAATACCGTTAGACTGAAGCCACTTTCTGGAGTAATTCACACCGAGGGACGATGCTTATTTTGATGAGTATTTAATCTGTTACACCCAGAATTTATTTTGGTGATGAATGTCCTTTTAAGTCAGAGGTGTAATATAAGTGGTGATTGGTGGATGATGTTTCTTCGTGGTATATTCACGCCGCAGCTGCTGCCAACCTTCAGATGTCTGCAGCTGCCTCAGACTTCACAGACTGTCCCATCAGCTATTATGGAAAAGAGTACACGTCACTGGAGGTGAGTAAAGTTAAAGCATGAGTGAGAAACTCTCCCTCCGCTGTGACTGTAACAGACGCGGTCTGGCTGCTGAAGAGTTGGACTGGAAGAGCGTTAAAGGAGAAAGCTGCTGTTAACTGAACAAGGTTAAAAAAGAAATGTTAACTTTGAGGCGTAAAATGTAGAAAAATACTTGAGAGGCATAAATGTCCTTGAAGAGCAGAACATGTTCACATCTGAATGGTTTCTGTAGCTGAGAGTATGCAGAAGTAGTAGACAATCAAAAAACGTACAGGACAAGTAGTACTAGTCATAGTCATTCGTAGCAATAGTAGTAGTAGTAGTAGTAGTAGTAGTAGTAGTAGTAGTAGTAGTAGTAGTAGTTCCAGTCGTGGAAGTAGAAGAGGTAGCAGCACTTGTATTATTATATGGAGTAGTAATTGTAGCAGAAGCAGGAGTAGCAGAACTAGAGGGAGTTGCACTAATAGTACTAGAAGTACTGTAGGTGTATTATAACAGCTATAAAAAAATTAAAAGACAATTTTGTGTTTTTGCTTTTGATTGAATCTTATGCTCATCGTCATCTCCCGACCTTTTCGATTTTTTTCAGATGTCCCCTCAGTTCACACTCACGCAAAACTGCTCAATATTGTTGAATGAAAATGAGGAAAAAATGTGCATTTATGTGTATTTCTGAGTCATGAAGTTACACACGGTGCAATGAATGTAAACATTTTATGAGATGAAATGATGCAAAAAGGCTTCATCTGACTTCACCGATGGTCTCTGTGTTTCTGCAGGTGATTTTAACGGTCGAATCAGGTTCCATTTGCTTTCGAGAAAACCAGGCTGCCACACATGACTGCATTGATGTGGGCTACGTGTCCAATGTCGACGATTATTCGGTGACTTTAAACCAAGGTCACAAAGATCTTACGCCCCATCTGGCATCCATCACAGACACATCAACTTGCAGCGTTACCATCGCATTTAAGGACGGGCCAACCTCGATCGTGAGTCACCATCAGCTTCATGTTATCAAACCTATTGATTGACTGGCCTTTTGTGAAAAAAAGAAGTAAAAAAGAACATTTCACATTCCTCATGTTGAAAAGGAAACTTTTGTTCCGTCTTTTGTCTGTTTATCCTTTCAGGCTTGGGTGAAACTCTACCGTGCGGAGTCCAAAGCAGCATTGTCAATCTCATACAACAGTGATGCAGACCATGAAGGGGCTCCTTCATCTGTGAGTATGCGTAAGACCTCAAACCAATATGCTTTATGGCGAGCGAACGTGATCTGAGGCTCCAGATTTCAGCCAGAAGTTAACTCGAAAAAAAAAAAAAAAAATTAGGAGTAACCATTTGAGATGTACCACTTCAAGCAAGACTTACTGCTACGACTGTTCACTCAGTATTACAGCATTAACATCTTTCCATAGTTTTATGTCAATGCAATATAAGCGTTACAGCATTAACCAGTTTTTTTTGTCTAACCTTTAGTAGTTTTATGGAAAAACAATATATGTATTACAGCATTAACCTGGATTTTTTTGTCTCATCTTTTTGTAGCTTTATGTAAAAACAATAAATGGAAAATCCATAGCCCTGTCTCAGGGGGACCTTGATGGGAAAGAGCACTACTTGGATATAAGTGGATGCAGAAGCAGTGGTATGTACACCTGACCGTCAGACCCCCTTACATTTCCTTCTGTTACAGTTTCTAGTTGCTGGAGTTTGAGGTTAAACTAATTTCATGAACCTCTGATCACTTCCCAGGTTACACTGTCGCAGCTGGTTCTGAAAAAAAGGTTTCATCAACCTGCACCACAATATCCTGCAGTGAGCATCTAGTCGCCGCAGAAACAGGATGTGACAGCGGCATGATATGTATGCTGGGCACGTAAGTGTGTTGCTTTATATTAGGAGTAGAGTTTGAATAAAGGTCG
Source organism: Plectropomus leopardus (assembly GCF_008729295.1). Lineage (NCBI taxonomy): Eukaryota > Metazoa > Chordata > Actinopteri > Perciformes > Serranidae > Plectropomus > Plectropomus leopardus. The sequence continues at coordinate 3,880 of NW_024624132.1, forward strand.
GACTGAAGGCGAAACGTGGAGGACTGAAAACATCTGATATTATTATTATTACTACTAGAACTACTACTTTTACTTTTACTACTTCTGCTACTACTACTACTACTACTATGACTCCTACAACTACTCCTCCTGCTTCTACTACTACTACTACTACTACTAATACTACTACTGCTAATACTACCATTATGACTACTACTCCCATCACAAGTCTCAATATTTATGAATAGAATTGGTGGAATGTCCCTTTAAGTTTCAAGTACAGGTTCATGTTACGCAAATCTGAAAGATCTGAAAATACCGTCTTTTATAAGAGAAAACATCTCGCTGTGTTTGCGTCTATTGATTTTACTTTCAGGAATAAAAAGTTACCAAATATCTGTCTGTTTCCATCTCCATCAGCTGTGTACCTGAAAATCCTGGATTCGCTGCACCTGGAGGAGGAGACGCTGATGATATTGCAAACACCGTGGTGTGCACAGTGACTGGCTCCAGCGTCATCAATTTCTTCAACACCAAACAGGATATCCCGGACCGCTGTGCGTACACGCTGCTGAAGCCTCTGAGTGGCTCCGATTTTGAGTTGGTGGCCGTTTTCAAGGAGCGCCGCCGCAAAGACGTGACACTTTTGGACCACTTGATAATAAGCTACAGTGGCAAAAAAATATATTTGGGACAAGGTGTAAGAGCTCAGGTAAGCTGCAAAAATCCATCTGACAGCAGAGCATCGTGTGTTTGTGGCGTTGTTTCAAAAAAATCCACCGTAGATCCTCTTTGTTTAACCAATTACGGATGTGCATATTCATGAGCAATTTAAGACGAAATGAATCCAAAAGTACAAGAAAATTACCTAAATTTTAAAAAAGAAATATTATGAAATTATGCAACACAATTTTACTATACATATGAAATTATGAGAAAATTCCCCTTGCTTCTGTTATTTTTCCTCAATACATTTTTCCCTACCCCTTTTCCCTTGCTTTTTTTCCCCTAAAACTACTAATTTCATAAATAAATATTCCCTTTTGACAGATATATCTGTCAAAAGGGTGATATAATACATCATCGATTTTATTAGATCCCATTTTATATCTGGAATCTTTCTTTAAAATTTGTCATATTTCAGTTTGATTACAATTCACATGGAGAGATAATATGAAATATAAATAATCATATATTTGTCAAAAAACATGACAGTGTGTTTGAGCTGCTGTGTCCTATCTTAAGGAGACACAAAACCGTGAAATAAAAGACACATATTTACCTTTTAAGAGACACAAAGCTGCGAATGAAAGACACATATGTACCTTAAAGATACACAAAAACAGCGCGACACATGCATGGATATATCTGAGACATATCCGGCGTGTCCTTCTGTTTTCAAGGTCGATGACACAGATCTCCAGCTCAGCGATCAGTTTGAGACGCATCATAATGTGGAGCTCCGCAAGGACAGCAGTGGAGTCACCGCCAAGATCCCGTCCACCGGCATGAAAGTGGTCTTTGATGGCAACACAGCGCACCTGTCAGGTACAGAAAACTCTCCAAACTACACGTCTGTGTGTGTATTTCGAGTAAAGCTGGTGTTGACAGCGTTGATTGGTGTGTTCAAACTTTATTGATTTGTCCCCTAACTTCGACCAGGACTCGATAATGAGGCCGTTCAGGGCTTGTGTGGCACCCCCACTCTGCCATCTGCGACGACCAGCCCGAGCAATGAGAAATCCTCTGACAGCGAGACCGGGTACTTCTTCACTCGACACGCTGACTGACATGAAGAAACACAGAATGACATCAAGATTCAGATATATGTTAAAGAGGCAGACTATGACCAAATAAAAAAACATTAATTTACCTTAAAGAGACAAAAAACGACTCAAAAAGGACACAAATTTACCTTAAAGAGACACAGAACGACCCAAAAAGGACACAAATTTACCTTAAAGAGACAAAAAATGACCCAAAAAGGACACAAATTTACCTTAAAGAGACAAAAAA
>NW_024624133.1:0-2343 GCF_008729295.1 Plectropomus leopardus
GTCCGACATTTGTCTAATTTTAAAACCTGATCAAGTTTGAACTGGTGAGATCAAAATACCTGTGCAGTGTTTTTTAGAAATAAAAGCAGATTTCTAAGTAAAGCTCTCACGTCTGAGACGCTATAAAAAAAAAAGTCACTGACTCTCACTTTGATCCACTGGGGGGTTTTCAAAGGCAGCCGTCTAGACTGGATCCTAAAATCGTCTCCCACAGGGACGCACTGGATGTCTGAGACCATTTATCATCGTGAATATTTGAGTATTTTTTATGCATCGTTTAGCTAAATGACGAATAAAGTCGGAGAAACTTGCAGTGTCTCTTGTAATCATTTATTTATTAGCTTTATTTTACTGTGAAGTTTAAAATGTAAATTTATGCTTCTGCTCACTGATGGTCGAATTTAATGTGCTGCAGGAATTTAAAGGGGCAGTTCACCCCAAAGTCAAAACTACATTATTTATCAATCTTTTTTTAGACAATACTTTTATTGAAATTTTGACAACACAAAAAGTGCAGACAAATTGCACATCATTCATGAGTAGATGCACGCTTCCTTCTGGGCACCGTCACAGCTGATGGGTGTGTATCAATAGAAAGAAGATCAGGGATATCAAAAACGCTTTGCTTGGAGGCCACTTTTTAAAGAACTTGGGAGGTTTTTAGGGTTTCAGGACATTTTAGGACATTTTTAGGAATAGAGGACATTTATTGGATTTGAAGACATTTCTTGGATTTAAGAACGATTCTTGGATTTCAGGACGTCTCTTGGATTTTTGGTAATTTAAAGGACTTTAGGACAATTCTGGGATTTGGGGACATTTCTCTGATTTTGGGACGTTCTCAGATATTAGGACTTTTCTAGGATTTTAGAACATTTCTCGGATTTTAGGACATCAGGGTCTTAACTAGTACCTCTGCTGGGGGGTGTGGGGGATCCTCCACAGGCACCTTTTTTGATCAACAAGCTCCATTTTGATGCTGTTTTATGCACTTTGACACCTTATGGAGACTAAAAGTACAAAAAAAAAATCCCAGTGTGAATCATTTTTTTGGGGCCACCCGGCACCCTGTCAGGGGCCAGATTTGGCCTGTGGACCGTAAGTTGAATAACTATCCTACATAAAACTGCTCACCTGAACCTAAACTTGTCGGGACCCCGGAGGTCTGTTTCTGTCTCACCTGGTTTGACTTCCTCCGAGCAGCAGGCGAGGACACAGTCCCTCTCTGACCGGACCACCCGGGCGTCCATGGCCGTCGTCGACCTGTTTAACGCCTGTCTGACGTTCACGACGGCGCTCTGGTGTTGTCTGGAGAAACACGTCTCCGGTTCCACGGCTGACACGGGAAGTGATGTCACCACCATCAGCAGCATCACAGAGAGAGTCCACGAGGAGGTTCGAGCGGTCGCTGGAGGCGTCATGGCTGCAGCAGATCTACGGTCTGTGATCGGAAACGCCTCAGAGTCCACAGCGGGAGAGCGGAGATCCACACTAATGTACTGAAAACACAGCCAACAGAGCATGTTATTTACTGCTCATTTTACACTGCAAATAACCGACAAAGGGACGATACAACAGATGACTGATGGACATGAAGACGTCCCCCCTCGATATTTAGAGCAAGTGCACCCCCCCACCATGAAAACGTGACCGTGGTGATGTTACTTTTAATTTTGACAGACTTCTGGAGTGAGACCTGAAGATGCAACAAAGCCTCCAGTAAAGCAGGTAGTGTTTCTACACAATCACAAAAGCAACAATTGCAATCTGCCATTAAATGGAGTTATTATTAAGTTGTTGCTTTGAGTAATTTTCTAAATTCAGGTTTCAGAGGGTTAACCTGGGTGAAAACAGAAAACCCGTTGGATTTAAAAATTAAAAAAATAAAAAATAAAATATTTCCTGGGAATAAATGTAAAAGCACAGGATGGAAAAATAAATGAATCAAGGTCAGTCAGAAAGGGATTTATATTCCTTTAGAATTAAAAAAAATTCATGTATTGATCAAAGAATTAGGTCAACTATGATTTTTTTCAGGAATTGTGATTGATTTTTAATTTTGCGTATTGCCAAATTTGTTTATGTCTTATGGATTTTGTATAGGTGTGTATGACTGTATGTGTATGGACCCCAGAAAAAATAGCCAAAATAAATAAAAAAAAATAAAAAAAAAGTGATTTCACACAGAACATATTAACCCATCGACACCTGCGTAAAATTGGCTTGATTTTTCCAAAAATATGGAAAAAGGCAAAGAGCAACTTAACAAGAAATTATACAAGAATTAGTTTAAAAAAAGTTACAAGAAATTTACCTTAAAATTATTTTAAAAAGAAAAGAAAA
>NW_024624134.1:0-1051 GCF_008729295.1 Plectropomus leopardus
TAAAGGTTCAGGGTCACAGAGACTGTTAAAGGTTCAGGGTCACAGAGACTATAAAGGTTCAGGGTCACAGAGACTGTTAAAGGTTTAGGGTCACAGAGACTATAAAGGTTCAGGGTCACAGAGACTGTTAAAGGTTCAGGGTCTCAAAGATGGCTAAAGGTTCGGTTGAAGAACTGATGTAGGAGGTGATGAGGAAGAAATGATGAAGGAGGTGATGAAGGAGGTGTTGGAGGAGGTGCTGTAGGAGGTGATAGAGAAAGTGCTGTAGGAGGTGCTGGTGTCTTCACTCACAGATGCACTGCAGGTCTGGATTTCCAAAGTGATTTTCTCTACATTCGTCACACTGACGTCCTCCAAACTCCAGACGACACGGACACTGTCCTGTCACCTGAATGCATCAATCAATCAATTAATCAATCAATCAATTGATCAATCAGTCAGTCAGTCGATCAAGCGGTCAGTCAGTCAACCAATCAATCGATCAATGACTCCATCAGTCAATTAATCCATCAATCAATCAACGTTTCATCATCAATTGCTTGTCTTTCTATGGTGTTTCACTCTGAAACAGTGATCCCTCATCATCCTCTGCTGCTCCTCCTGAGGGTTCTTCCTTTTTCCCCGTTCAGGGGTTCTTTTTCGTGAGTTCTTCCTCGGGTGATGTGAAGGTCTAAGGGCAGATGGATGGTGCCTGCTGTAAAGCCTTCTGAGGCAAACTGTGTTTTGTGATAATGGGCTCTATAAATAAAATTGACTTGACTTGACTTGAAACACTAAACTGTTTCCTGTAGAACCGTTAACCTTTATACACGAGATAAAGAACATGAGGTAAGGAACACCGGATAAAGAACACGAAGTACAAAACATGAGATAAAAAACACAAAGTAAAGAACATGAGATAAAGAACACGAAGTAATGAACACGAGATAAAGAACACGAAGTAATGAACACGAGATAAAGAACACGAGGTAAAGAACACGAGATAAAGAACACGAAGTAATGAACACGAAGTAATGAACACGAGATAAAGAACACGAAGTAATGAACACGA
>NW_024624135.1:0-2831 GCF_008729295.1 Plectropomus leopardus
CCCACATAGAACTGGAAACACAAACAGACTTTGCTGTCATTTTTCTTCTTTTTTTGTGTGTATTCATCTTGTGTTGTTATATGGTTACGGTCTGTCTCTTTTTGGTTGTTTTGCTCCTTTTTGGAATCATACTGTGTCTTTGTTTTGCACATTTTAGGAATTATTTTATGCCTGTTTGTAATTGTTTTGTGTCTTTTTTTGATTGTTTTGCAACTTTTTGGAATAATTTTGTGTGTCTTTGTAGTCATTTTCTGTCCCTTTGAGATATTTGTATTCGGTTTATGGAGTAATTTTGTGTCTTTTTTGTCCCCTTTCTAATTATTTTGTGTCTCTCTGCAGTTCTTTTGCATCGTTTTGTTGTCATTTTGTGTCTCTTTCTGATCTGTACCTGTTAATTTTAGTGACAATGTGCAAGTGAAGGGCCCAAATACTTTGGACCACAGGGCCTGTGCTTGGTAGGCCTATTCAGTGGTCCATCCATGCTAACATCAACCAGCATTACTCATTCAATTATGTTCAACTCACATTTAGTGTATGTGGTATTATGTTGTTAGTGCACACTATCTGATTTTTGTTTTTCTGAATTTCAGTTATTAGAAATGTGCTGTTTTTTCAATAGCTGAATAGGAAACTTATTTCTTCTGTTTAAACTTAATTATAATGGCTCCCATGCAGCTAAAATAGTTTTTTAAAAAAGAAAAAAAAAACACGCTTCCTGACAAGTAAATGATATGAAAAGGTAAGCAGTGACATTTTTTGTCATGGAAAGCTCTCCTCACTCTCCTCTGACCATCTGCCAGTTTCTACATCTTCTTTCTCTGTTTCTACATATCCACCAGCATCCAACTTATGTTTGACTATGCCATCAGTCAGACTGACGCCAATACATGACATGTGCAGCCTCTTGTGTTGTCCTTTAGTCATTGCCAAGTAACAAAACGATAGTGAGATAGCCATCTCGTGTTGGCAGGTCTAATGAGGTCTGGGTTGGGGTTGAGTAAACAGGAAAATGTATGAATAACTGTAATTTTGGCCGATGCTTTTATGAAAGCATCGACTTTAAAAACAATAAGCTGATAAATGATGACTTATCGTGATCTGATTATTTCACATGCCATGAAAATATAAAGATCCTATCAATCATTGACTTCCTTATCAGGGGTGTTCGCACGCACACCGTTGACAGTATGTTTCCCCTCTTTTCCGGGTTGCTTGAGTCCATCAGTCTGGTCTCTTTGGTGGAGGCTACTGGCGCTGGAGAAAGCAGTTTCCTATCAGCGTGACTTTTCCTGTGCGGAGGAACAATACGCTCCACGGTAAGCACGTACGCACGCGTTAACAATGTTTCAGCGCAGATATGCGGATTTACTGAATGTTAACGGAATGTAGAGGCAAATTTTGCTGCTCGGAGGATTTCCACCGCTTGCATGTGCGTTGCGTTACGGCTCCGCTGCGGTTTTGCCGGTGTTGCCGGTACCGCTTGCGCTCTGAGTCCGGCACGGCGTAGCACTGCTGGAGTGGCGAGACCGAGGAGTTCCCGCGGTAATTACAGAATCACGCGCATTGTATAGGTACAGAAGAAGTAATTACTCCATTCCTTTCATGGCTTAATTATAGTGATATCGATTCACTCCCATAACTCCCAATAATAAAATTAATTAATAAATTGTTCCACGCCATTTCCATTCTATGGTTGTCCTAATAAAAGGATATGTGGTGTCATAAATAATTTTGTGGTTTTCTACCTCCCAAATTAGCTTCTCCTCCTCTGTGTTGCCGGTTGTGACTTCCGAAAACTTCTGCCATGTTGATACAGGCCTGGATCCGCTCATTTTGATGTTTTGTTGCTGTAGTTAAGTGATATACGATCATGCGTAAACACGGAGTGTTTTATTCTGAAAAGTAACCGGATGTTTAATGTTGTGTCGCCGTGCGATTTCCTGGTTGCCCTCTGTTAAATTCAGTTTATGCATAGTGATCCGGCGTCTCGCAAAAATAGGAGGCTTGCGTTTGTGATCCGCATGCAGAAAAAGTTTATTGAAATAAGTTTCGAATATCGATCCCGTGTGTGTGTGTGTGTGTGTGTGTGTGTGTGTGTGCCTGACTGTCTATCAGTCTGTCTGTCTGTTTGTGTTATTGCGCAACACGCATATGCGCATAGGTTGCATAATATGCGTACGAAACACAGAACTTTAGACTGTTTAGACACAGGAGCCACTGGAGAGGGGCTAAAGAGCCGCATGTGGCTCTAGAGCCTCGGGTTGCCTACCCCTGGTCTAAGACAATCTAAAATTATTAAATATTGGTTAAAATGAACAACTCTCTCAAATCCAAAAATAAAAGTGCTCGAACTTAAATTTATGATATCATAGGTTATAAAGTGTGGAGGTGCTTTATAGACAATGAATGGTGAAAGATTGTAGACAGATGTTTAGTGAAGACAGGTAGGCAGGCAGGTATATTGGATATACCCACCTCTTTTTCTGGCTGTTTACAGTTTACCCACAAATCAGCCAAAAGACCAGGGAAAATATAGCAGATTAAATTTACATCCTCCTTGGTAATCCTCCAATCTTTCTAGAGGTACACCTAACTGATCAGTACATGATTGGTTCTGGATGACACTGACAGCAGCCAGGGGAATGCTCTGAGTATATAGACACATTTTCTGTTTCACAACTGAGAACACTGCAATAGCATGAAGCTCATTTGTGTATATATATATAAAAAGAGAACAAACATTCTGTGGGTGTGTTAAAATAACATATTGGAATCGTTCATTTTGGTGTGTTCCCCTTTAGTTTAAATTAGTTGCACTCTAATGAGATTTT
>NW_024624136.1:0-3041 GCF_008729295.1 Plectropomus leopardus
AACAATTATATGTTTTGGTTTTTTTTTTCAAAATAACTAACTTAGATCTTGGAGGTTTAAATACTTGATAAGTTGTGTTAACCCAGGTTTCAAAGGGTTAATTGAACATTTTTAATAATAAAAATGTTTGTTAATGGCAGCATTAGTTGTGGGGTAAAAATGGATCGTTATATGCACATCACGTAGGAACAAGGCTTTCAAAAAAAACTTTGAGGGAAAAAGGTAACGCCTGCACACTCACTCCATGCCACGCAGTCAGTGTGCAGGCGTTACATTTTTCCCTCATGAAAGCGTTAGTTGTGGGGACATTTGTGTCTGCAGTGACAGTAAGTGTGCTCTGTGTCTTATATAATGTCGGTCTAAAAAAGTATTGGTTTTTACACCAGTGTTCACCAAATGTTACACCAAAATTAGGCCAAAGGTCACATCAGATGGTGTTACACATCGACCCCGATAAACCTGCTGCCGCTACTCTGAGTTTACTTGAGCCACGCTTTTACCTGGTGCAGCTCTGCAGACCTCAGAACAGTTTAACATGAAGCGCTTCCAGTCCCTGCCAGAGAAGGTGAATGTGAGTGTGTCCCAGTTGAAAGTTTTCCACAAACTGGGTGAGGATGTGCTCAGAACACAGCAGAGAGTCCATCCATGTCGGTGTGTGTGTGAAGTTATTTTGGCCAGCAGGCCTCTGGTGGCTCTGTGGTCTGGATGCTGAGGAAGTTTGGTGTGTTTCAGGCTGGATTTGAGTTCGAGGTAATATCCTGGATGCACAGTGTGTATCTGTCTGACAAATTGTCAGCCGATAATGGGAAATTTACACAATGATTTATTTATACGATAATTAAAATTACAGCTGATAAATAGTGCCAATAAGCCATACTGCTTTCATTGACTTGAGAAGGACAGCATTGGGTGGCGGTTCACCTTTAAAGTCCGTGGAGCTGCTAATAAGCGCAGAGAAGAAGAAGAACAACAACAATAACATCTGCAGCTCGCTTAAAAACGTGTGCGGACGTCTCGCACAGCTTCAGAGAGACGACAGGTCTATGGAGTATTAAATCAGCCACATTCTCTCACTACATCTTAAACATAATCAATCAATCATAAACACAATCATAAACATAAATAAAGCACAAACTACAGGTTAAACACTTCTTTTTAAAGTTTTAAAAAAATGAATCGGTTATTGTATTGGTTATCGGCCTGAGGAGGAGGCAACTTTCGGTTATCGGTATTGGCTAAAAAAAATGGTAGTGTGGCTAAAAATATTTATAACTGTTCAGAAGAACCTGGCAGCTCCATGAAAGCAGCAGCTGCAGAGCAAAAACACTGACTCTGACTGAGATCCTCATGATCCGCTGACGGTCAGTGACTCGCTTGCCGTACAGTCTGTGCACTGCGATCTGCCCGGATACTTGGCCTTTCCAGGAGACCCCTGGCTGCCTGATTGGTCATCTCTGATGTTTTTTCCATCTGAATATTTCAGATGATCGTCTGCTGATTTGGAGTTGAGCTGGCTGAGTGAGCACAGCTGGAGCTTCAAGGCTCGCTGCTAATTAAAACATCCAACAGAGACGCTCGGAGGAGCTTCTTTAACTCCAGCATCAGTCGTACATCTGTAAGGATGCTGCGCGGTTCACACTGAGATACAGCCCTCTGAAATGAACTAGCACTCCACATATCAACACTTGTTATGACTCGATGGCACAAACAATCTCTCACTCATTACAGAAGTGTCTGTAACCTATTTCATCACTCAGGTTCACATTTAAAATGTATTTTTATTAGGGGTCAACAGATTATCAGCCTGGACGATTATTGGGGCTGATATTTGGCATAATACGTAACCAACACATGTTGAATTCTACATTCGGAGCACAGATAAAGCACTTAAAACCATGCACTTCATGCCATACAGGTTACATTTGCACTTTTAATGCATTTTTGTCCTCTGTATGAATTGCCGTATTGTTTTGTTTGTCTTCTTTTTCTTTCTTTCTTTCTTTCTTTCTTTCTTTCTTTCTTTCTTTCTTTCTTTCTTTCTTTCTTTCTTTCTTTTATCTGTTACCTGCCTAGGGACTACAGATGTAAATTAGCAGTCGTGCTAACCCCTGCATATTTACATTTGTATTTTGTACTGATGTTCATTAATATGCTTTGTCCCTTAAATATATAAATGAATAAATAAAAAGTGCAAAGAAAGTGTCAGCGCTGGGGGAACTTTTACTTTGTAAAACCCCAGGGAGCTATTTTTATTTATTCATTTTTTATTTACATTTTCACTTGACTTTATAGAAAAAGTTTCAGGAAACTTGCTGTATCTGATTTGAAAAGTTCCAGGTTTGATTAAACATTTGCTAAAGGCATTTAAACAAAGATTTGCTTTGGAGTTTGTCATATCCCAAATTTTAAATATTGACAGAAAGATTTACATTTTTTATTGTAAATGCATATCGGTTCAAAATATCGGCTATTGGTCTCATTTACTACTAGTAATCAGTATTGGTATCAGCCCTGAAAAAACAATATCGGTCGACCCCTAATATTTATGCACATATTGATTTTAAATGTCTTTTTCTTACAGACTCCTTTCAGTGCTTGCACATTCCGTGGATTTTTATTTCAATAATAGAAACTTCGAGCACTTTGAAACACATATGTACAGGTTTTAGTTTGAGCTTTGAGAGAAACATGAGAGTTCATAGTTGAGGTTATTTACCAAACACCTTGCTCCTCCTCTTCCTCATATGCACGAGGTGAATTTCTCGGCTTTGATGATAATGACCTGGGGTGCCTCTTGCTCAGGTCTGAAGCCAGCTGTTAATTAGCGTGTTGATGGCTCCTTTGTGCGGCAGCGGGCCCGTTTGCCTGAAACACGCCTCGTTGCTCCCTGATAAAGACGGAGGAAAGCTGTCATGGAAATTCCATTATCAGTGTCAGAACTCGATCCGGCTGCTGGATCAGACGGACGATCTGTGATCAGACGTTCAGGAAAAAAACAGCTGCAGACACAAACAATGTTCAGAGGAAGTCTCTGACCAGCC
>NW_024624137.1:0-289 GCF_008729295.1 Plectropomus leopardus
GTCAGGTTCCTCTGAGGACGACCTCCATCTCTCCTGCTCTGGTCAGGAAGCACTCTCCTGGAAACGGACCCGGCCTGGGAACTCGTCCTGGAGCTCCCATACGGGCAAGGTACTTAAACACAGTATTATCATCCAAAAAACACTTAACCCTTAGGGAAAGTTTGGAGCGATTTATTTGAGTGTAATCAGTGAATTTGCAGCTCAGCTCCTACAATAAGTCTAAAATACACTGTGGAAACTAAATAGTTACATTCAGACTGTTCAGGTCAAAAAATGCTCCATTGATGAC
>NW_024624137.1:347-1054 GCF_008729295.1 Plectropomus leopardus
TTATTATTAAATTATGATATTATTAATTTTTTATTATTTTATTTAAAAGGGACCATTATACATATGTTTTTTGTAATTTTTAGAACATATGATGGAATCTGATTGCATATGCCGTAGCTGTGACTAAAGTGAAATACATATTAACATATTAAAACAATGAAAATTAGTAGGTCTGTCATGATAATTCTGTAATTGACGGGAGAAGTTGCAGTTCTGCTGCCTCACCACTAGATGCTGCTAAATCCTGAATACTGGACCTTTAATTTATTTGGTCCCAGCAGCTCAAAACTGTTACAATAATGTTTTTACTTTCAGTTCTGGACCAAGTCTTACTGAGCGATGCAGATTTTGTCCCACAGGGAGTCGGCTCTGTTAGAAAGTCTGTGTTGGAGACAGTCTGATTTAAAAACATGAACTCAGACGGTTCTGCTGTGTGTTTGTCAGGTTCCTCTGAGGACGACCTCCATCTCTCCTGCTCTGGTCAGGAAGCACTCTCCTGGAAACGGACCCGGCCTGGGAACTCGTCCTGGAGCTCCCATACGGGCAAGGTACTTAAACACAGTATTATCATCCAAAAAACACTTAACCCTTAGGGAAAGTTTGGAGCGATTTATTTGAGTGTAATCAGTGAATTTGCAGCTCAGCTCCTACAATAAGTCTAAAATACACTGTGGAAACTAAATAGTTACATTCAGACTGTTCAGGTC
>NW_024624138.1:0-1384 GCF_008729295.1 Plectropomus leopardus
AGGAGGAGACTGACATCACTCACATTTATTACCTGAAAACATGGTGACATCACGACAGAAAACTGACATTTAAAGGGTTAAAATTCTGCAAATGAATGAATATTAGATGTTTATGATGAGGACTGATGTTGGTTAAAAACAAACTCGGTAAAAGTAGAAAATCACTTAATGTTTAATATTTTTAAAGCTTGTTTTGGTGCTCAGAGTGATGCGGGTGTGTGATATTACAGCGGGCAGTAAAGGGTTAAACGGCATGTTTAAAGCGTGACACATTCGTATGTTCGTATGTTTGCTGTTATCTTTTTAAACGTCATAGAAAAGATGTTGAAAAGTCTCAGCGTCGGAGCCTCAGTCAGAAACAGTCACGGACCAGCGGAGTCAACACGCTGACCGCGGGTTCGATCCCACCGCGGGTTCGATCCCGCCCCGCGTATGTCACACCGGACTCTGGTGAATGAATGAAGGGGTTAATTTGTCAGGTGTTGCGTTGATTTCAGCGTTTGAATGAACCGATCTGAGCGCGTGAACGTGGAGTTCCGGGAGGATTCTCCTCCGTTACTACGGTTACTGCCGAGGATTACTGCGAGCCGAATACCTGAACTGTGTGAGTACACACACTCTGACGTACTTCTGACTGCAGATACTGCGACTGGTACTGAGACCGTGTACATTAACCATTCAGTGACCTTTGACCTGCTTGACCTGAAAATAATAAAAACATCTCACACTGCAGCAGCTGAGCATCATGGGTAATGTAGTGTTAGTGATAATACATCAGCCTGTTTTTGTTTACAGAGCGACTCCAACAAAGCCAGTGACGAAGAGGAGGAGCAGGAGGGGGGGACAAGAAAGAAGAGGAGGAGCAGGAGGAGGAGGAGGAGAGAGGAGAGGAGGAATGAGGAGGAGACAAGAAAGAAGAGGAGGAGCAGGAGGAGGAGGAGAGAGGAGAGGAGGAGACAAGAAAGAAGAGGAGGAGCGAGGACAGAAAGACGGAGAGAAGAATGAAGGGAAAGAGGAGGAAGAGGAAAAAGAGGAGGAAAAGGAATAATGGAAGAGGAGGAGGAAAAAGAGGAGGAGGAAGAAGAAAGACAGAAGAAGGAGAAATGACAGGATGAGGGACAGGGAGGAGAAGAGGAGGAAGAGAAGGAAAAGGGAAAGGAAGAAGAAGAGCAGGAGGAGGAGGAAGGAGGACAGGAGGAGGAAGAAGAGGACAGGGGCGAAGACGAAGGGGGAGAGGAGGAGGAGGAGGGTGAAGAAGAGGAGGAGAAGGGAGGAAAACAGAGGGACAATGGGGGAGTTAAAAAAGTAGAGGGAGAAGGAAAAGAGGAGGGAGGAGAGACAGGAGGACGGACAGGAGGACGGACAGGAGGAGAGACAGGAGGAC
>NW_024624139.1:0-2094 GCF_008729295.1 Plectropomus leopardus
TGTGTTTACTTTAGTCCTAAATAACGAACAGTCCCAACAGTGAGTTTGATTTAAATATTCAGTTCTAATCCAGTCTGGATTCATTATATATATTTAAAAATACATATTTAAAAATCTATTTTAAAGTTATGAAACAGAACCGCTAAGTCTTGATGGTTGTTGTCTTAAAAAATTGCCTTAAAGTCCTGGAAGAGTCCTTGAAAAGTCCTGGATGTCTATTTTTGTATGAACCCTGCTTTGTCATTTTGGGACGCTTCCTGAATCAGCTGATGCTGTTGTTTGTGCCTCTGCTGGTTTAAAAGGTCCGTGAGCTCGGCTCTCTGCCACGTCTGATCGTTGCAGCAGGTGTGGACAGTTTGACCTTTGACCTCACCTGGCTGTCCTGCTCAGGGTGGAGACGGGACAGCTGATGGACAGCAGGACCGTCTCTGCTGTTCTGCCTGTAAGACGACAGAAGCTGTGCAGGATGTGACTGTTTACATGAGGGGGAGTCGGTCTCCACGGAAACAGGTGTGTTTATAGCTCAGTGTGTTGTTAAGGTGTATCCACCGCCATCACACACACACACAGACACACACACACACACACACACACACTCACTCAAAGCTGCCTGTTAACACACACACACACACACACACACACACACACACACACTCTCGCACACTGTCACAGAGGATGTGTGGGACACCTCACAGCAGAGTTGCAGGATTGAGCAATAAGCCACACACGCACACGCACACACACACACACAGACTGGCCTCTCGTTAATTGACTGTATAGTGGTAGTATCGTGTTTGTTGATGCTGCAGCGCCACCTGCTGCCTGCAGGCTCGTTAGACATCACCAGAGGCCTCATTAGGTGGATTTCCATCACAGATTTGTGCAGAACTTAAAACTTTAAAAAATGTTTTTAAAGTGTGGATGAAACACAACTGTGTTTCCACTGATACTGGTTACTGGGGTGATAACACCCCAGTAACCATGGCGATGGTTCAAAACATCAGCAGCTTTATTTCTGTTGCAGCGACCGCACTAGCCGTCATTATTTTTTCAGTCCGAGGCCACGTAGGCGTGTTATGGAGCCGTGATGGAAAGGCGAGCTCCTCATACGTGGGAGCGGCCACGAATAACGAGCTTCTTGGCACAAAATGTGCCTCAAATTGGGATTTTTTAAAAACTTTGTTTACATTTTCCCTTTTTATTTCTTTTTGTGTAATTTTGAGTTAATTTCCTTGTTATTTGTAACCTCTTCTCATGTTTTAAAAGAAATCAAGCCGATTTACTCGGGTTTTAAAAAAAAGAGAGAGAAGATTCAAATAATTAAAAAGGGGGGAGGGGTCCAAAAAAACTAAAGGCGTCTCTCTCAGGACACTTTGACTTGTCTGAGCGGGAGGAGCTCAGCTGAGAGCGATGACACTAACGCAGTGACGGCGAGCGAGCGTTCATCAGAAACCAAAAATCAGATCATCACCTTCAGCTGTCGTTCATTTCATCATGAGCACCGCGATGTTCCTGCAGAGACGCGTCCAAATGTTTGTCTCTTTTCACCAGCAGAGGGACACTTTAGTCCACTAAAGCATCACATGTCTCACTGAGGACAGTTTACTGAAGCGAGTCCTCTAAACTGCAAACACTTTTTAGAGTTTGAAAATCCTAAAAATGGTTAAATAAGAATTTAACCTGGAAACTCAGCTGGAGCCACAGCAAGCTCCACATCTACAATCTGAAACACTACATCTTTATTATTCACTTTATTTTAAACAGTGAACAGAGAATACGCAGTTTAAAACACCTCAAGAGTGTAGATGGTTTTTATTTTTTGAACAATTGTAAAATTTATTTATTCAGGGATTTTGTTAGGGTCTTTTTTTTAAAAAAAAACTTTGTATAACATTTTTTCATTTGATTTGATTTGATTTGCTTAATTTTTCTTTGTAACTTGAAAATTCTTCTCATGTTTTTTAAAAAAATCGAGCCAATTTGCTCGGGTTTTAAAAAAGAGAAAGAGCATGAGATGAATTAGTAGAAGATTTTACAAAAGAAGGGGAAATATCTAAAAAATATATTTAGTTCAATTATTTTAGTAGTAATATT
>NW_024624140.1:0-1603 GCF_008729295.1 Plectropomus leopardus
TAGGTTGCCTAACAATACCCCGTTTTTGTTATTGTTTTTGTACTGCCCTTTATTACTTATTAAAAACAAATGTAGTAGAAGGAAGAAAAAAGTATTGGTCAAACACACACTGGACTTTCACTAAGGAGACAAGTGTGTGTGACCTGTGTGAAACCAAAGGGCAACTTTAGCTTTTTCAATCATTTAACGTAGTTACTGGCGGATGTCAGATGCGATAGTTGTCCAGTGACACACTTGTTTAGTTATTATACTTATTTTAACCTAAACCATGACGGTTTTTCTAAAGCTAACAAAGTAGTTTTGTTACCTAAACTTGAAGTAGTACTGCTGGAGAAAGCTACATCTCCTATGAAGATGCTAAGCTTACTTTAGAAGACACTGTAGCATGTAAAGAGTAGAAACTGACACGTCCTTAAGTGAAGCTAGAGGTGCACCTAGAGCAGCATAGTTTGATATGTAGGGCCACTGAATAAGCTGTTGTAATTGACATTTTGGGGCTGAGAACACGTTGCAACTTTCTTATTGTGCTGTTTTCATGTTTTACCTTTTTGTCCACTATGACCAACCTGTTGTTCTTATTCCACAGTCATCAAACACCGCCGCTTTGTCAGTGCCTTTCTCTACTCATTACACGCTAGGTATCCTCCAATGTCACTTATTCATAAAATAACAAAACGAACTTGTGAGTGTAACTTTCTTCAGTGCCAAATCTTTATTTCAGTGCCAGGTCGGTGTGTGTGTGTGTGTGTGTGTGTGTAATAAAATAATGTAATGTAATGAAATTCATTGTTCTGACTTTTTGTCTTAGTTTCTAATATTCTGTAGATTGTATTTCTCCATCCTGGCTGAGGTTGGTTGACTGAGAAAACACCTGGGACTGCAACTCACGACGTCATCAGTGTGAGGTCAGTGGTACTAATCCCCATCCTGTCTGGAAGTCAGTAAAGGCTGCAACATTTACCATCATCTACTATCGATGTGACCCCAGGCAGGATGCTGAAGACCCAGCTGCTCCAATGGATCTGCAGCACAGACCTGGTCGCACTGGGCATGTGGAGCAAGCTGCTGCTGCTGCGATTTCTGTTATGTTGAATCTTGCCTGAAGCTTTAGTTTTATATGTAATTGGTTTGAAAATCAATTAAATTTAAAAAAAGCAGCTCATCAGGGGGACCGATACAGTTGAACAAAACATAATTCGTAATGGTTTATTTTAATTCGGAAGCTTAAGTCACAACAAAAATTCCCTTTAAAGAGATGTACTCTCAGAAGACAGACGCGTTGAAGCTCTTTGATGAGCCTTTTATTCCGGATCTATTCAAATATTTTGGTCTCTGCAAGATTTAGAGTTCATATGCAGAATCACTTGCAGCTTTTGAATATTCTTTCAGTAATACTTATACCCATTTTTTATGCATCTTTGTAACGGAGTAGAGTAGTAGGGTTTCTTTATACGTCTCTGTGAGGTCCATCTGCAGCTCTATATCCATCTGTCTATCTATCTATCTATCTATCTATCTATCTATCTATCTGTATGTGTCTATGTTTTTTGTCATTGTTTTTTTTCTAATTTTCAGGTAATTCTTCTTGTTCTTTTTTCTTTCT
>NW_024624141.1:0-1240 GCF_008729295.1 Plectropomus leopardus
TGCCCAGCAAAAGAGGGATGTGAAACCTGCATAGCAGCAATATGTCTTTAAAAATAAACCATCGCTTGGTATTCAGCTCTGAAAAGAAGTCATTGGGGAAGTATGAGAAAGAGGAAGAGAGGAGGAAAGAGGGTTGAAAGCTAACAGAAAGATAAAAAGCTTAACCTGGTTGAAGTTTGGTGAGTGTTTTGGAATAAAGATTGAGGGAGAGAGAGAGGTGAACAGGGTTTCCTGATGCTGCCTTCAGGTGCTCCCCGGAAATATCAAATTTACGAGTTGGGAGCACAAAAACGACCCTCCAAAGTCGTAATAACAAGAGGAAGATTAGAAAATGTCGATGATGTTGCAACATTTGCGTGACTTTTCAGGGCAGCAGTAGTATGGAAACAGTGTCAACAACTGACAGTATAAATTCTGTAATTTGTCTGAGTTTTTTTTTGCACATTTGTAAAGAAAAGACAGTAAAAGAAAACTACTAAGTTTTAACACTGTGCAGAAGAGGTTGAGAAGCCAAAAATGGTTTAAGGAGTTACCTCCCCCATTAAATAACTATAATCTTTCATAAAAAGAGAAAGGATAATGACAAGGATTGCATAATTGATCAAAATTTTAAGACCAAGCAGTAATAAAAAGTTGAAAAAAAGCACAAATGGCGAAAAGAGTGAAATAGATTTCAAATTAGTCTTTGCAAAGAAGTTTTCAGGAGTTTTAAAAAGAATATTGATAATGTTGAGAGTCAGCTGATAAAGCGGTGATGAGAACAAGTGTGTGTGTGTGTGTGTGTGTGTGTGTGTGTGTGTGTTCGTTCACTGAATTATTTGTTAATGCTTTACAGAAAACCTTTTAATGTAATGTTCAAAGACCATTTTAAGGATGTTAATCATTTCAAATAATGTTCCTGTAAGGTTAAATGCTGACTAAGATGTAACGTTTGAACTGCGACAGATCAGAGGATGTTCTTTTATAAAACGTTCTCACAATGTTACATGAGAACAAAGGAGGAACACTTTTTAAGCAACATTCAGAAAATGTTATTGAAGACTGAGACCCTTTTTTTAAAGATGAAAATGTAATCTAATCTCATATGTTAACGATCATACATACATACGAACATAAAGAAAACTTGCCACTGAAACATTCAGCAGTTGTTCAGCATTGTACCGTTCTCAGAGCGTTTTTAGAACCAGATGTTTTCTCCACAGGTAAACCCATCATAGAGAACATCACAGACGCCATCTAT
>NW_024624142.1:0-1467 GCF_008729295.1 Plectropomus leopardus
GCCAACCCCCCTGTAAAGTTGACCCTTACTATCCCCCTTCCCAAACACGCAGCGCTTTGTCAACAAGTTCTGGTCAGCTCCAAACAAAGAAACCAGAAATGCGAGGGGTTTCTGCGACATGGCCGGGGTCTGCTAATCCCCTCACACTGGCTCTTTCTTTCCTTCTTTCTCCTTCCTTCTTATGTCCTCAAAAAAAAAAAAGAAAAGAAAAGAAAGAATTGCAATTTCTTTCTTGCGTGCTGGCTTGCTTTCCCCTCGCTTCTTTCTTCCCTTCTCCCATCTCTCTCGTTCTTTCATGCCTTTGTGCGTGCACCTACATGGGCATGATGAGGGTCCCCATGCTGGCTGGCTGGGGTCCCTGAAAGGCTTAAGAAGAGATGGAGAAAGACAGAAAGAGAGAGTGAGAGAGAGAGAGAGAGAGAGGAGAGAGATAGCATTGAGGCCTTGAAGGAGAGAAAAGAGAGGGAGGAGTAAGAAATTGAGATAAAAGAAAAGGAGCCAGTGAATGAGTGCATTAAAATCCAGACTTGAGGCCAAGATGAGTCTGTTTCCACCGGGGTTTCTGGCTTAGACACAGAGCAGATCAATCTACATGCTAATTCTACAGTGGCTACTGGCGCTCTCTGTGCACGTCTTCTTTTGTTGCAACAAAGCAGTCAATTTTGACCACTTTAACTACTTGCTACATTTCGAAAATCGTGATTGGCAATAGGACAAGATAGAACTTTATTTATTCAGAGGGAAACTGTGTGGTGTACTGATGCATCACTGTTCATATTGGGCCTGTTTGCCCGCGTGAAATCATGATGTGGCAAATACAGTATCTGCCACGTCTTGCATGGTCCTCCACAGTTTTCACACCAAATTTGGAATTGAAACTCCTTCCCTGAGGTAATACCTCCAAGGTTGAAAAATAATTATATATGGTCACTTGTGGCTCCAAAAAAACACAAGATGGCTACAGCCAAACTGATGAACTTGAAACTTCAAAATGGCAGTCCACAAACCAATGGTTGATATCACGGTAGCTACGTTCATTTTTTATACAGTCTATGTTTTCACTGCGGATTTCGAAGAAAATGAAGTAAAACACCTCTTGAGCCCATTTGATGGAATAGTGCAGCCTTAAAAAGTGTCTAGGGTTCAAACATTTCACTGTAAATATCAGAGAGCCAACTTTAAAGGGACAGTTCCCAACCAAAATTAAAAATTTCATATTTTTACTCTCACTTGTAGTGATATTTATCAGTCTACAATGTTTTGGTGTGAGTTGCCAAGTGTACCTTCCCTGGAATATAACAGAACTAGATGGCTCTCAGTTTGTGGTTCTCAAAGCACCAAAAAATGAATTCTAAAAACCCGACATCGATGCCTCTTTCCCAGGATCATGAACTGGTTACTCAAGATGATCCACAGACGTTGTTGTGAGCAATTTTATGTAGGAGCTATTTCATTTCTACCAAACTA
>NW_024624143.1:0-1649 GCF_008729295.1 Plectropomus leopardus
TTTTACATCCTTTCTGATTGCAGCAGATTTCTTTCTTCTTTTATGTTTTTAACCTCGCGGCGTTCTCCATCAGCCGCAGATCATCAGCTCGTAAACGTTTATGCGCGCCTTTAAAAACACATAATCCGGACTGTAAAATCTATTTTCCATGTAAAACGCCGCTTTAACCTCCATTACTCCCTGACTGTTGGTATTTCCTGCGTGCTGCAACCTCTCCGGCTCTGCTGCCAAAAAGCGTCGGCGCCCACGTTAATAATTCAATGTCCTCATCGTAATTGGTGGTTAATTGGCGGAACGGCGTCCTTCCTGAAGTGACGTCTGTGTTTCACCCGGTGATGATAAAAAGGCGACCCGGCAGCAGGTGGACGACCTTCAGACGGACCGCCGCGCCTTAAATTAACTGTTCAAACTCATCAAACCGCACGGCGGCGGCGTTAATGAGACGCCAATAAAAACCACTTAAGGACAACTTAAGTTGTTTACTCTGAGAATTTACCCTTAAACCCAGACGAGGCTCGGATCTGGTCACATGACCCCGGCCAGATTTCACCTGCGGGATTTACTGAACTACAGGAGTCCGAGGAGCATTTACAGCGAGACCGGTTCTGGTCAGGGACCACCACGGGGAGTTCTTGTCCCCCCAAACTGCTGCACCCGCTCCACCGACACCAGACATCCGTCAGCATCTTCGACCCCGAAAAGTTCTCGCTTTGAGCGATTATTGTCACTGAAGCCTCGATACTCTGCTCACTCACACGCGTCCAGGATTTTAGGACATTTCATGGATTTTAGGACATTTCAAAGATTTTAGGACATTTCCAGGACAGCAGGACGTTTTTCAGGATCGGTCGTTTAGGTTATTTGTGGGATTTTAGGACATTTTTCAGACTTCAGGATGTTTGTGGGATTTTAGGCCATTTTTGGGAATTTGAGATAATTCTCTGATTTTTGGATATTTCTCGGATATTAGAACGTTTCTAGTATTTAAGGACGTTTTCAGGATTCTAGGACATTTCATGGATTTTGGGAAACTTCCCGAATATTAGGAAATTTCTAGGATATAAAGAAGATTTCTCAGACTTAAGGATGACTCTTAGGATATTTAGACATTTTTAGGATTTTAGGACATTTCTAGGATCTGAACACAGTAATATAAATATTACTTCTCCATCTTCTTCTTGTCTTTTTGGCGGTTGGTAGCTGCATAAACGCCCTCCTCTACATATATATGAGTGGTTTAATTATATGGAGGGTTAGAGTTATTAATCAAAAATATATGCTATCTTCATCAAGGTAAATTACATAGAGATAATAGTCATTAACCCTTTAGGGCACGTTTTAATATCACACACACTCACATCACTGCACACAAAATGTGCTTTTCAAAATCAGGCTGGAATAATATTACACATTAATATGATTTACTTCTTTCATTCAGCTATTTTTTTCAGCAAACATCAGTCCTTATCATGAAAATCAAACATTCATGTTTTTTTTTTAGAATTTTAACCCTGTATATGCCAGGTGTTTGCCATGATGCCACCAAAAAATAAAAACTTTTTTCAATATAAAACACGCTGAGTGTGTGGGTGTAGCTGCTGACAGTCTGGGATATGTCAGTGTGTGAGTGTAGCTGCTGACAGTCTGGG
>NW_024624144.1:0-2445 GCF_008729295.1 Plectropomus leopardus
TTGCCAAAGACACTGAAGAGAAACATAAAGTAGAAGAGGTAGGATAGATGAGCTCCCAACTGGTTGACACCATCGAAGGTACATGGTGAGACATGGGTGTACGGCTCATTGCTGTAATCACTGTAGTTATAATCATAAGTTGTAGCTTCCACATCCATTTCCATTTCCATTCAGCAGGACAATCTGTTAGGAACAAAAAACAGCCTTATGCTTCACATTTATGACATGATGCAGTCAGTATAATTGAGAAATGATACAATAATCCATCCTTTTGAGAAGCTTTAAAGTGTAGGCTGTTAAATGCTACATGTGAGCTCATGTAAGGAATGCAAATAAGCAGAACTAGAAGACAATACTTTTAACCATGAAGCTCCAAGGAGCACAGGAAATAAAAGCAGATGTTTCTGAAAATGAGGATCATGCTAAGCTAAGCTGACTTACCGTCAGGCCAGAAGAGACACTTCTGCTTGTTGTCTGACTCTGAAAGCCAGAGCTGTCTGACTCACCGTGAGTTCAAGTCACTCCATGATATGTCAGCCTGTTAAGGAAGTACCAGAGAAGTGTGTGTGTGTGTGTGTGTGTGTGTGTGTGTGTGTGTGAGTGTGTACAAGGAGGGGGGGATTGGCTAAAACCACAGCATACTGTATCAAAACACACCCTCAGAATCAACGTCTC
This sequence comes from Plectropomus leopardus, assembly GCF_008729295.1. Taxonomy (NCBI): domain Eukaryota; kingdom Metazoa; phylum Chordata; class Actinopteri; order Perciformes; family Serranidae; genus Plectropomus; species Plectropomus leopardus. The sequence continues at coordinate 676 of NW_024624144.1, forward strand.
CTCCCTGGACTGTTGAGTTGTGACTCTAAAGCTGTGTTCAGGAAGACAGGGCAAGTGCATTCTGTATGCATCAGGTTAATACGACAGTCAGATCACATGTGCCACACTGTAATGACTATCTTGATCTTGTAATGGGGCAGTTAACGCCTTGAAGTAGCAAACTACTGCAGAATGCCACAGACAAACTTATTACGTGTCTTTGATAAAGACAACGGGTCCCAGGCAAGGTCTCTTCAGAACCCAGCGGAGTTCGGAAGAGACTCCATCTAACATTGTAAAAACTATGCAATGCACCTGGAATGAGTTCAGTCATATGTGTTATCTCTCCCTACATGAATCACCTCTCCTCTTCAGGAGAAAAGATTAAAAAAAAAAAAAAGAAAACAGTTTAATGTGTCGTCATGAATTCTCTTCTTGCGCCTTACCCTATGAAGTATTCAGACCAAAAGGAAAAGAAAAGATAGAGGCCTGCTCTGGTATGGGTATGATACTTACCACAGCAATGATGGAATAGAATTCAGGAAGTCCAGTTTGAGTAACAGATTTACGATCTTTGAGACCAAAACACTCTGCAGCAGTTCATAATACTCTGAGACATGGTTTTACAACTCTGGCAAACATTTGCCAGCGTATTGCTGGATGATATTCCATGTGGTTGCTGCAAAAGTTGTTCAAGGATCAGTTTATGTGCCAAAAAACTTACATTGACTACTGCAGCAGGGTTCTTGCCGACCCAGTCTCTCTTCCAACTCATCAATTATACATGTATTATATTCCTCATTATGTTTCTCCCTCAGTCAGTTCTGAATCTAGTCACTGCCTCAAACTTTAACCTCTGTTCTTTATAATATCTTATGTTACACTTAAGGCTGCACCTAACTATTATTTTTTTATCGATTAATCTATTGATTATTTTTTTGATTAATCTATCAATTATTGTTTTTTTATGGAACCAACTATTATTTTTTTTTATTACTCGATTAATATAACAACAAATTTACTGAAAATAACATTTTAAAACGCTGCAGGGCATTATTCCCCAACAAAAAATAACCCAGTCTCGACTGGTAATCTGTGTTTTACTGTCTGATATAAAGTCTCTCCAAAATAAAATTAATGCAAGAGCTTGTTCCACTCAAGTAAAAGGAATGTAGTGCAATCTACATTTAACAATCCAACAGCAAAATAAATAACAATATAAACAATGTAAAAATCAAGTCAATTAACAAAACAGTTGCTCTTTGTTACAGTAACAAACCTCAAATCTAGCAGCCCAACAAAACATCTAACAGTAAAATTAGTGCAATTTGAATAACACTCTAACTTTTCTCTAACAGAAATAATAATAACTAATACATTCTTTCTGCATCAAAATAGATCAGCCTTAACTGGGCCTGAAGGCATACAGCTGCCTGCTGATATGAGTGCTGTATTTTCATATTTAAAATAAAATAGTTTAAAAATAAAATCCATTGTATCAGCAAATGATGGCATTCTGTCCACAGAGACTAGTCAGAGGGCTTTTGTTTTGAAAGAGAAGCAAGAAAGTTGAGGTAAAACAAACATCTTTGTATTTCCTCATGTCTGTGACAGAGAGAGACTTTACTTTACTTTACCTACGGTATAAAGTGGTATAGAGTCAACAAACGCGAGCGTCACGCATAAAAAAACGGCGAGCCACCTTTTCTCTAGATGTGCTGCAGCTGACACGCAGCTCAGGCGCGCCTGAGAAGCGCTGCTCGGGTGAACAGTGTGCACGCTCTAACTTGA
>NW_024624145.1:0-2509 GCF_008729295.1 Plectropomus leopardus
TGTTCCTGCGAACTTGAGGCTGCTGGTCGGCTAACAGGAGGGAGGAGTCCGCTTTCAAAGACGTATAAAACAGCATACAGTCACGCACATGCACACAAAATACTGGGCCGGTCAAGTAGTTTGTGAGATCAGCTGCAGACAGACGGATACACACACACACACACAGTCACATGACCAAATACATGAGCTCCTCTAGGCGATAAATATCAGAATACAGAAGACTAATAATAGCTCTCAAATTCCTATGTATTTATTTCTTGTTTGAAATGATACAAACAGAGCGGTAGAGCTTTCTTCATTCCAAAATATTAGAAGAAAAGACTTTTAATTAAATTCTCTTAAAAGGCGACTAAAATTGGAACCTGATGAAATAAAATCATATTGCCAGATTTCTGCTTGCTTTGAGAAATAAAATGTCAGGGCTCAATGAGCAAAATGTAAGTGGTTCAAAGCATCAGTGTCAGCGCAGAGCACAAACACAACCAACAGAAAGTCAAATGATGTTTTACACACAAGCACACCTGTACATTCACACACACATGAATGATGAGCAGATCATGGTGCATACAGTGGTTAACATGCATGTTCGTTACACAGCTGTGCATGTCTGCGTGCCCAGAGGAGAGCTGCACATCCATTATGCAAGAGCTGTTAGGAGGAACGCATTACAGCAGGAGAGTGTCCTGTCACATCACTGGTGGCCTCACACACACACACACACACACACACACACACACACACAAACTGTGTTTTGTCACTCAGTGCAGAAGAAGCATCACAAATTGTTTTCTGGAGAACAAAGAGAATGTGTTGAAGTCAATCCTGAGAGTTTTACTGAAGCTGCAGAAAAGATTTTATCTTTCCAGTCAAAATAGGAAAAATGTCATCTTTGCAGGTTAAAAAAAGACACTCCAACAGCACGTCAGTCAAGGTCTCTCAGCCTCCTCTGGCAGCTTCAAAAATGTGGCCACAAATTTCTCATGACCCCATGAGTTGCCATGCACACCTGTATAAGGCCCAATTTCTATTTTTTTTTAAGAAATAGGAGGGAGCCCTGAAATTAATTAGACAGAAATGAGGATTTAGATTCAATCCGTATACTTTATATTCATATCAAAAATCTATCTATTAATTTTAGAAATCTCACAAGAGCCCATTTGCAGCAAGCAGCAGCTCCCACATGCTGAGAACAGAAGTGGAGGTCACCCATAGGACATCAGTGACACCCAGCAAGGAATCCCAGAGAGTAAAAGTGCAGCTCAGCTTACAGAGAGCACAGAACCTGCAGGATCCTCCATCAGATCCAGAGGGGACAATCAGTGAAATACAGTGTGTTTCTGCACAAGGTCCAGATGAATGTGTGAGTGAACGCTGCTGCTGTAACTTTGAATCACTCCAAACACTCAGTCTGCTTCTCTGAAAGTGAACACAGGAGCCAAATATGGGAGTCTGCGTGAAGCGCACGGCAGGGGGAACGGCTGACAAAGAGCCCCCACCACTCACGCCAATGCTGAGATGGACCTGAGCCCAACAGCACACACACCTCAGCTGCACTCTGAGCTATCACCATCATCACCATCATCATCAAGCTCGGAGCTGCCAGATGAACAGCAAACCATGAGATGATGTTCAGTGTTCTGATGTTAAAGGCGAAATGAATTCAGCTCTGCCGTCCTGTCACATTCACTGTCAGTTGGTAGGAGTTTGTAACAACAGGCTCCTGTTGAGGAACGCATCATATTCCACTGAAATAAAGTGTGAAAAATTCCTCCAAACAGGGATTTTTTTTCATATTTTTTTTTATTTCATTTTTTTTCCATAAGTGAATCATTTTTCGAGGCCCGAAAACGTCAAATTCTCTATTTACTGATTTTATATCATTAAAAGAAAATGTAGAAAAGTAAGGAAAAACAGAGTAGCATGAAAGCATATTTTTTGTCAGAGTTATTGTAGCCTTTAACCCTTTGAAACCTGGAGCGACATCACTTTTCTTGTGCTGTCACACCGATTTCTTTCCAAAACATGGAGAAAAAAAGTGACTTAGTAAGAAGTGTTCCACAAATTGCAAGAAATTAGTAGATTTAAAAATGACTTTAGAAACATAGGGGAAAATGATCATAAATACATATTTAAAATTAAAAATATTATATTTTTGAACCACTTTTTCCGGGTCATTTTTGTGTTTTGTTGTTGGTTTACTCATTTTAGGGTCATTTTGTTGTAGCCTACCTTTGAGTAATTTTTCTTTGAATGTTTGGGTCATTTCTATCTTTGTGGCCTTCTTATCATGTTTTTGACAGAAACTACAATTGGAGGTGAAATGAGAAGAGAAGCTGCGGCTCAGAGAGACTCACGTGCTCAGTCAGGTTGGTGGAGGAGCCGGACAGGTCGTCGAAGTCCGACTTGCAGACGTCCCGCTCCTCTATGACCAGGTCGATGGGCATTTTGCCTTTGAGGCAGCTGATGTAGCGGTGGCAGAAGTTATCACACAGCTCGTGAACCTGCGGGA
>NW_024624146.1:0-2477 GCF_008729295.1 Plectropomus leopardus
TGTGTGATATTATTAGTGGGTTGATGATGGTGTTTTCTGTCCTCAGGTTCTTCAGAAGCGTCCTGGACTGTGTGACGTCCTGCAGGTTAAAGCTGAAGGATTTCACTGAGCTCAGTTAGTCCTCACAAAGAAAGACAAACAACAACAACAACAACAACAACAACAACAACAACACACAAACAGCCCCACTTAAAAAACGAAAAAAAATCCACAATCTCCAAAAGCTCTAACTCAATAAGGAGTTATATGAAATATGAACGTGTGATCTTCCAAAAACAAAAATTGAAACTCCAACACAGTTTTGTCACAGTTAAGCCTTTTACATAAACTTTATTATTTCACTTTAATGTGTCGCAGCTCCATTTTCTCCCACTTTTAAGTCTGATTTTTGCACCGAATTAAGAAAATCCTTAATCTCCCTTCACATAAACTTTTATTGTTTTAAACAACACTGTAAAATGTCTTTTTTTACTCTATTTTTGACAAAACCTGAACCTCAACAAAACCTTTATCTTTCCTAATAAACCCAATAAAACCTCCTCCATAAAATAAGCCCCTTTCTCATGAACAAACCCTCATTTCTTTCGAGCTTTATTTTTACTCGGCTGCTTCACAGCGAAGCTCCAGCCAAAAATATTAGCAATAAGGATGTTCGAAAAATCCTTATGAAACCTGAAAAAGCCATAATTCCTCTACTGAAGTAATAGAAAACCTTAATTTGTAGCTTAGATTAAACCCTGATCCTTTAGCTTTACACCGTTAAAAGCACAAGCGCACGTATGCACAGACGTGTTTGCACACTGACGCACACCAAAGACGCGTCGGAGACGTTTGTGATGGAAAAGCGAAATCGATCATTTGTGTGGTTACGGCTCAGAGGTGCCTCATGTGTCATTTTACCATCAATAAACGTGTTTTTTTCAGTGAGTTTTGTGTCTTTAATGAATCGCAGACCGTCAGTAATCAGATCTGAGCAGAAACACAAAACTTTACGACATTTATTGATTATTAAACATTTATTTATTGACTTTTTATTCATTAAACGATCAATGACTGAGGAATCAAACTCAGTACGTTCAGTCAGGAATAAGTGCGGCTTTTTATTATCATCAGGGACTCTTTGTTATCTGTTTTTTTAAATGTGGGGGTGGATTATTTTTTCTTAAAAAAGGTTTTTCTTTAAACTTTTGGTGATTTTGAAAAAACTTTTGGCTTTTCTTTCCTTGAAATTATTTTTGCTTTATTTTTTCTTTCTTAAAAAAATTTGGGCTTTTCTTTCTTTTAAACTTTTGGTGATCTACAACTGTTTTGCTTTTTAGTGATTTTTTATTTAAATTTTTTTGATGGTTAAAACAAACAAACAAACAAACAAAACAATGAAATAATATAAATGCGTATTTAGATCCGCCGAAGTGTGTGTGTGTGTGTGTGTGTGTGTGTGTGTGTGTGTTCAGATAAACAGAACGAAGGTCATGTGCGAAGGTCCCTCTGAGCTCTGTGTTTGCACTTCCTGTACAGCAGGTGACCTTTAACCCCGACCACAGAGAGAGCGAGTGTGTGTGATGCCTGCGGCGGCAGCTTGTAAACAATGTGTGTGTGTGTGTGTGTGTGTGTTTTAACCGGACGAGTTAAAGGGAAACTGTGAGTGTGTGAGTGTGTGTGTTGCGGTCACCATGGTTCTCAGACGGACGGCGCTGCTTCGTCTCCTGCTGCTGGCGGCCATGTTGGCTCTGCTCCTCTTCGTCAGCTCCTTCTGGCTCCGTGAGTTTCCTGTAGAGGATCACCGAGCGGCGGCCATGTTGGCTCCGCCCCTCAACGGCTCTGTTAATTATCACAGTTTTTTTAATTATATTGTACTGAAGTACAAGATTGAGGTACTTATACTTCAATATTTCCAGTTTATGTACATGTGTACTCGACGTCTCAGAGAAACAAAATTATCTTTTTTTTTTTTGGAGCCAAATATCGAAAATCAACAACAACATATTGTTTATGATTCAACTCCTAATTTCGATTCATACAGATTTTTACCGATCATTTCCCAGGACTTTTCCAGGACTTCAAGGCAAATTTTAAAGTCAAACATCTTCTGAAACAACTGCTGATACTTCTTATCAGTGATTTTTCATTACAGATTTTTACATTTTTTGGGAGGAATTTTGTTTCTGAATTAAGAGATTTTTAAAGAATAAAAGGATTTTCATATTTCTTTGTGATTTTTAAAGAATAAAATATTTTTCTTTGAATTTTTTTCGCGGGTTTTTTAAATGAGTTTTTTTCCTTAATTTGGCATAATTGGCATTTTTTAAAATAATTATTTCAGCAAAAAATATGTTTTTTTGACTTGTTTTTCCTCTCTTCAGCTCAGGGCGGCATCAGTGAATGTGGCAGCGCCTGGCAGCCATGTTTGAGTTTTTACCGACAAACGGTAACACACACACACACACACACACACACACACACACACACACACACAC
>NW_024624147.1:0-3289 GCF_008729295.1 Plectropomus leopardus
TCATATCGCCATGCAAAATGTGTGATTCAGCTGATTTTTTTTTGTGATGTAACTTCCATTGAGGCTAAAGCACTTGGGAGTCTTTTTGGATTTGCATATATTTGCATATCTAATATCTGAGCGTGTGAGTGTGTTGAGAGGATGCTTGCAGCCTTCCCCTGAGTATTTATGTGTGTGCACAGAGGCTTTCGTGACAGCTTTAGAATTTAAGAAAACAACAGGACAAAGGCTGAGGGTTTCCACTCGGGTACTGCATCGACAGCTCGCTCTGACATTTGACCCCAAGGGCGATAAGCTGACAGGAGATTTATTGTATTTTGACGTCATGACAAATATGTGCGGTTGCTTTGTATTGGAGTCTCTTCCATATTGGCAATAGCAGGAGTCACGTTCACCACGCCAGCTTTACATTTTTAGCAGTATTTGCCTCTTGGGCAGCTTGCATGAATCATTATGTGGCTGTTCTCTCCAAAAACACAGCGCTGGCTCCTCCTCCTGCACCGCTGGTCAGCAGTAGGAATGCGTCTCCTGCTCGATCGCCGTCCAGTCACCACAGCCCTTCAGGTAAACTTTAATCACATTACTCCCTTTAATTTGCTTCCATTATCTTCTTAATCAAATTAACACTGAAAAAGTGGCAATCCTGCAGATGCATCTGGCTCCACCTCTTATTTTCCTTTCATATATATTACAGTTTACAGTGTGATTTAAAACCCTGAAATTATGAGAAGATGCTTTTTAATTGTATAATTTACAGTTGAAATGACAAAATAACTTAAACTGGTCAAATATACACACAGATAAATCTAGGAATCCCTACCTAACGTGGAATTTTATTGTATTGTGTATATTCTTATTTGTGATGACTCACCAGCAGATGGAGACATAAAATACAATGCTTTTCAATGTATGATATATTCATTCATTGTGCAAAATAAGCAAAACAAGAAAAATACTTAAACTTAGGGTTAATAATAATGATAATAATGATATAGATAATAATAATAATTTGTTTTCTTACCTAAAATGCAGTGCTTTACATGCAAGAGTAAAAGAGAGTAAAAGTTCAAACCTAACAATATAGAGAAATGCATATATTTATGGATAAGAAAAACCCAAATAATAATAATAATAAAATCATTTTACAGCACATGGATACCATAACGCTGGAAATAAGTTGCAGCCAGGCCAGAGGGGAAAAACAAATTAAAGAAATATAAATATAAAAGAAATATTAAACATCCAAAGTAAAAACAGTAAAGGTGCATAACAAGCACAAAAGTAGTTTATAAGAAATAACTTTAATATGTGATAAAAATAAATAGAAGGTGGATTTAATTAAAAGCGAGAGCACAGAAATGGGTCTTGAGCTGCCTCTTAAAACTATCTACAGAGGGGAGGAACGGTTTTAAACAAAATAAAATTGTCCATAAAAGCTAAGCTATGAGCTCTACATGCAGACTGGACTTCCTGAAAATTTTTAAAAGGCTAAAAAAGATCATTAAAGTCCCTTTAAGTCAACGCAGACTGCTGACGAGCAGTCATGTTGATGTTTTGTACACATAAAGATTTTGTTTCGTTCAGAAATCAGCTATATATCATTGTAAAGCCACTATTGGCAGATAAAGATGCCTTGCCAATATTATTTTGCCTCCCTGGATAAAACATGATTTACGACCCTCCTGCAGGTGAATTAATCACTCCCCCTTTTTCTTTCACCTGTCTCAAGGCTCCCGGCTGAATTTAGCAAAGGAGAGCAGAGAAAAGACACAAGGTAGGAGTAACTCTCCAGCTGGTGGAGCTCGGTGTGGTCCGTCCTGTTCATCTGTCACTGCTACACACACACACACACACACACACACACACACACACACACACACACACTGTGGGTGCATGTGTGTTTGCTGGTGGAGGAGGACGTGTTCAGATCCTTGAGAAAGGAGGATTTGCCATTTTAAATAACAAATTATTTTCAATTATTCTTCCGGTTAAATAAAGGTTAAATATATGAATAAATAAACAAATAAAGTATTAAATCTGCAACTATTCTTGGCCTAGGTGTGTCAACTGGTTCGTGCTAATTTAATTGAAAATTTGCTCAGAAATATGCACCACTAAACCACAATACTGACACGAAAAAAACAGCCTTAAGGGGGATCCTGCTTCAGCATGCAATCTTAACATCTTAAGTTGATCTTAAGCTTCATTCAGCACCTCAAAAATAACGAAAGGCCTCAGGCAAGAAACAACATACAAACACATTTTCTCTTATTTTTGCTCGTATCTACAATATGTTCTTATTTTGTTAGTGCCCATTGATTTTTGGGATTCACCAATTTTGCTTTATTTTTGCGTTTCTCTGAGGTGGTCCAGTGATCCAGAGCACTCGGTCCCAATTGTCCCAAGTCCCAAAGAACTTTTTCTTCTTACAAGCTTTTTTCGAGGCATCTCTCCAGTCTCGAGTCCCGTCAGAGTCTTTGCAGACGGCACAAAACCTGTCCTTATATGGTGTTTAGGCGGCGTTACCTGTGCCGACAGGTGACTTACGATCAGTGGGATTCGTCATTGGGCACACCTGATCAATGCAGATTTGGGTGGTGAAGAACATTTGGTGCATCTGCAGTTGACTGAAAATTAAAAAAAATATGAGAGAAGTGTAAGATAATGTTGCTGCATGAGGCCCATCATGCAGTATTTAAGCAAATGTACTTATTCCCTCCTCCGTTTGTGTGGTGTTCAGAGATGTCGGAGGTGCTGCGTGAGAAGGAGCGCCGTGCGCAGCAGCAGCTGGATCGCTGCGCCGAGGAGCGAGGGAGGAAGATGGAGCAGCAAAGGAAGAAGGAGAAGCAGCGCCAGGCGGCGGCCGTGGAGAAAAGACGGCAGCAGCAAGAGGCAGAGAAGGTCAGAGGTCACAGCACACTAATGATGCACTCACTACACATTAGAGGAAGCGAGAAAACAGGATGACGTCTTGTTTCTGAGGCTCTGACATCTGCTGACACTGAAATTATAATGTTACAGTTAAAGGTTCAAAGTCCAGAAGCTTTTCGGCTTGTTTTGAACAAACAAAGCTGCACATGAGGGTAAAATACTCTCATTAAATACTAATCCAAAAAAAGGGATAAAGAAGTGCCATAACATAAATAAGAAGCAGAAGAAAATCTGAGATTAAGCGGCATTTTTATTGACTTGATATGATTAGTATGCAAAATATATTTGCACTTAATACTCAACCATGTTTGTTAAAGCACCAAAATCTAGTCACACTAATCAGTTTACCTGCTAAATT
>NW_024624148.1:0-915 GCF_008729295.1 Plectropomus leopardus
TGCCCCAAGTGGAGTAGTTTAAGTACCTCGGAGTCTTGTTCACGAGTTGGGGAAGGATGGAGCTGGAGATCGACAGGCGGATCGGTGCAGCGTCTGCAGTAATGCGGACTCTGCACTGATCTGTCGTGGTGAAGAGGGAGCTGAGCCAAAAGGCAAAGCTCTCGATTTACCGGTCGATCTTCGTTCCTACCCTCACCTATGGTCACGAGCTTTGGGTAGTGACCGAAAGAACAAGATTGCGGGTGCAAGCGGCCGAAATGAGCTTCCACCGTAGGGTGGCTGGGCTCTCCCTTAGAGATAGGGTGAGAAGCTCAGTCATCCGGGAGGAGCTTGGAGTAGAGCCGCTGCTCCTCTGCGTTGAGAAGAGCCAGATGAGGTGGCTCGGGCATCTAATTAGGATGCCTCCCAGACACCTCCCTGGTGAGGTGTTCAGTGCACGTCCCACCTGTAAGAGACCCCGGAGAAGACCCAGGACATGCTGGAGAAACTATGTCTCCCAGCTGGCCTGGGAATGCCTCCGGATCCCCCGGAAAGAGCTGAACGAAGTGGCTGGGGAGAGGGAAGTCTGTGCTTCCCTGCTAAGGATGCTGCCCCTGCGACCCGACCCCGGATAAGCAGTAAAAATTGGATGGATGGCAAATCGAGGAGCGTGGCACTTAGTTACTGGCTCTTGTAGTTTTAAATCTGATTAGTGTCAGATTACAGTGTAGACAGTCTGTCTTCAGGATCTGATTTGAGAAACAAATGTGATTTTCCTGCAGTCTGAAGGTAGCTGATGACATCAGAGCTCACCTGAGAGCCTGCAGCTCACCTGTCTGTGTGTCTCTGTGCTGATCAGCTGCTGCTGCCAGAATCCTCCTGATAAAAGGATGCATTGCATTTACAAACCAAGTGATTAGCTGAACAAGCTGTTGA
>NW_024624149.1:0-1978 GCF_008729295.1 Plectropomus leopardus
AGAGAGAGAGAGAGAGAGAAGGGGCATGTGTGGATCGTCAGCTTGTATATTGGCTTGCAAGCTGTTTTCATTATATTTCATTATTCATGTTTCATGCATGATTGTGCAAGGCGAGCAGCGATCAGCTCTGCAGGGGTGGAGGCTAATCAGGGGGTGGAAAGGATTCTAAACTCAGACATGCAGACGGTCCAACAAAACCACAAATGTCACGACCTTTGCATCAGACGAAACATTTCCCAGAAAGAAGCAAATATCTTGTGGAAGCGAAACCAAAACATCACATGAAAACTGCAGTCGGGATTTATTTTCAGATTTGCACGAGTGCCAGCAGGGATTGAACTGAGTCCATGTCTAAAATTTCTGCTTCTTTTATCTGATATGAACACTTATCACATCCCTGAGTGCACTGAGAATCCAACTGGCGATCTAAAATTAACTGAGATTATTGTCTCTAAGTGAGTTGCAAGCATTTTTTCAGCTTTGTGTGTCAAAAAAAGAGTACACCGTGAAATTTCGTTGACATACTGTACTTGGGCCACATTCAATCACTGCAAAACATCAGAAAGTTGCCTAATTATTCATACTGTGTGTATTTTTTGCTAATTTTTTGTGTGCTCACGCAGCTTCAGAGGCTCCACCAGAGTGTGGCATCTGCTTGACAAGCCCAGGTCAATATTCACTTCTCCCAAAATGTCTGTGAAGTTACTTTTGTTCCGTCTTCAGACATTGATTTGGCTGCTTTCATCAGATATTTGCCTTTTAGCCGTACAGTAAACAAACCGCTGATTAATAAAGCTGGATTTGTATTTCAAATGTTCAGCTTTGTGCTCAATTGTGTTTGTGCACAAACTACAAATGCTCGGCTTTGTGCCTCTTTTCTGTGTGTGTGTGTGTGTTTGTGTACACAAACGCCAAGCTTTTTTTCTCGCCTTTATGCTTCTCTCACTACCTCACCGTTCCTTGTGTTGTGTCCGCCAACTCAGAATGGAGCCATTTTGTCTCCTTCAGTTCCTGAAATGAAATATAAGCCTCTTAAATGCATACTTATCTTGCCCTGCAGACTGCGCTTGAAGAGCAAACACACACATGCCTGCACGCACACACACACGCGCACACACACACACACACACACACACACACAAACTAAAGAGGCATTGTGATGCCAGCCCCTTGTTGTTCCCTAAGACGGCGGCTGCATGCATGTGGCAGATGGTTGTTCCTTTGCTTTGCATGCCGCCATATTAAACAAAAACCATGGCTAAGGCCACGGCTGGTTTAAGGAAAAAGGGCAAAGTGCGAGAGAGACAGAGGAGGAAGAGACAAAAGAGCAGCAGAGGGAGAGACAGAGACAACAGGCTAGGCATACATAAACACAAGCAGGAAATCCATGTGTGTAAAATGTGCATTTGTGTGTGTGCATAACCACATTAACGCTGCATGCATCGCTTACACAGACGGACACTAGCACACGCACAAATTGACACACGGAGATAACCAGAATAGACACATATGTTCCACATGAATGTGCTGCTGCAGGGAAGAAAGGGTACATGTAGCAGAGATCATGTATTGTGTGTGTTTTTCGTGTGTATGGGTGGTTACGCTGAATGAAGAAAAAATGGTGTTGCATGTGTAAATGTGTGTGCATGGCTTTGGTGAGCTGCTGAGCTGGTGTACTAGTAATTGGAGGGTAAATCCAGTGCATTAACCTTTTATGTCTCCTTTCATACATTCACATGCTGGTGTGTGTGTCCATATCATATTATTGCTGCATCTTTTTCGGCTAGGAGGAAAAGTAGTGACACGCTGACATTTAGGGGTCATTTTCACATTTTCCTCTGCACTTGTCCTACTTTTAGTACCACATATACATATGGAAAAAAATTCTGTGGTAATGCCAACTTGGTTTTGTCTATTTACAATGATGTGAAGTAATTTCTGGCCTGTTACAGTTGTATTAATGGTAAAACAGGTCAGA
>NW_024624150.1:0-2582 GCF_008729295.1 Plectropomus leopardus
GTATCTATGTTTACATATGTACTGAATATGTATTATTGTAGTTCATTGATTTCATGGCCTATATTTTTATTCAATTTACAAATATTGTTATTCATGTGATCAGTTGTCAAATTAATTCACTGTCTTAAATTGTAATTGTGCTTTGGCAAACACATGTCAAATGCTAATAAAGCTCTTTGAAAATAAATTGCCTTGTGTGCATTGAGTGCAAAAATAAATTAAAAAAATTACATATTTCTGATATTTGCAGTTTCTCAGTGGAAAATAGTTTCAATTTTTTCAACATCAACTGAATGGCTTTAAAGTGTACTTTTGGCCAGTTTTGATCTCATACGGTGTTGTCTCGGTTGATATGAAAACTTTGGTTAAAAACTCATTAGCGTTGATTGCAGCTTGCATCTTCCTCAGGTTTATTTTGGCACAGAAGGCTGTACAGTAACCTTGTAAAAGGAACAACAGGTGTTTGTTTCTTTATTTTTTTATTCAGGCACGTCATAATCTTGTAGTTATCTTATATTTTTTGTGTCCTTCGTACGGGCTGAGTACCTCAAAGCGAGACAATTATCTGAGCATGAGGAGAGTGCTTTGACTGCCTAAATAAAATCAATATCTTGTTTAAATAAATGCCATATAGAGAATAATTTTTCCTCTTTAACCTTGCTTTCAGCTTCCCATCTGTGCTCTTGTCAAAACTACTAGACTCAATTGACAAAAATGGTCATTTTAGCTCACTGAACATGGGAGTTGTTGGTCTCTCACTGCTTCGATCAGTGGACTGTGTGACTTTTATTAATTTTATTAATTTATTAATCTTACCCTTTTTAACATCAAATTCACACAATAACACAAACCACCTACCTGTTAATGGTGGACCATCAGCTCCCATGTTCAACGATGCTAAATCACTTTTTTTCTTGATGGAGTCTGGCTTTGAAAAGAGATCGATATGTCAGTTCCTTTTTTCAGTTGGAAATCACTGACTGATTTTAAGGTAAGGCAGTGAAAATATTCTAAATATAATGTACGCTACAATTTGTCCTGATCTTTTTGAGGTGGGCCTTTTTTAACGATTAAAGAGGTTTTATTGCTGGCCCCCATCCACAGCAATTCATTGCCTAGGTTCCATGTCAGACTCCCGCTTGCTTCTCCAAACTGGGCGCATGCTGACTGACATCTACTGCATGTAATATACTGTCTATGTACCCCATACAACCCCACTTCAAAAAAAATCTGAACTATCTCTTTAACAACTTAAATGTGGTCAGTATTGCAATTCCTCATTTTAACATAATTTATTTTAAGTGTGATGTAGCAGTATTTTGCTTCAAATCATATGAAGCATTTTGTAATGTAGCTCCTCTGATATTTATTTGTGTCAGTGAACTTTTTACCCCGTGTTTACCCTCACCATGTATAATTGCACTGACCCAGAGGCGCATCCAACTATGCCAGCATGGTTACATGTGCAGTGTCATGCTGGTATACAGCCGCACATACCTGTCCCAGACTGACCTTCAGGCCAACATCAACCACCACCACATGAGGGCAGCCAAAGTCCTCCAGCTACTGCTTTTTAACCATCAATGTGATTCATTCCACACATTTTATGGAGTATTTAAGATGCATTTAATTGACACAATAAACATTAAACACCAAATTCTTCCCTATTCTGGTTTCAACTTGGAAATGTATTCATTAATCAAGGAATTAGTGTGAAAAAGGACATTACAGTAACAAGTTATGTGACAACAAAGACTGGATCAACTATAAAAATCACATCATGAACTTCAATACTTGTTTTTAAACATTATTTCAAGATAAAACTTAGACTCAATATATGAAATATTTCTTAACAGTTTGTGCAGCTGAAAAATGAAATATTTCAAAACAGCATGCAGCTCATATTGCACCAGCATCATCATTACCACTCACCACAACTTCCAGCATTACAGGACATTAACAAAAGCTTTTGCATCCGGAAAATACTCAATTATTCCAGCAATTGCTAGATTTGAAACAAGCTCTCAGACACTCCCTGTACACCCACTGTTTTCTGTAAATCAGTGATTCACAAAAAAAAAGAAAAAGAAAAGTGTTTCACACTGGGCGTTGTTTTCGTGCCTGAGTGCATAAAACAGCATCAAAATAGAGCTTGTTTATTTAAAAAGAAAAGTGTCAGTGGAAGCAGCCACCGACAGATATCCCAATGTCCTAAATTCCTAGAAATGTCCTAAAATTCTCAAAATGTTTTAAAACCCTGGAAACATCCTAAAATCCCTGAAGTATCCTAAAATCTAAAAACTGTCCTAAAATCCTAGAAACATCCTAAAATACTGAAAATGTCTCCAAATCCTAGAATTTCCTAAAATACAAAAACTGTCCTAAAATTATAAAAATGCCCTAAAACCAGAGAAATGTCCTAAAATCGTAAAACTGTGCTAAAATGCTATGTCCTAGAAACATGCCATAATCCTAGAAATCCTTAAATTAAAAAAATCTATTAAAATCCCAGAAATGTCCTTAAATCCAAGAATATGTACTAAAAATCCCAACAATGTCCTAAAATCCTAAGGATGCTTTTA
>NW_024624151.1:0-2193 GCF_008729295.1 Plectropomus leopardus
ACAGAGGTGTGTTCAGGTGTAGTTCAGGTGTAGCACAGAGGTGTGTTCCAGTGTAGTTCAGGTATAGTACAGAGGTGTGTTCAGGTGTAGTACTGTAGGTGAGCTCAGCCTTACTTGCTCTTGTATTTGTTTAAAGCGTCCAGCAGGTGCTGCCCCCTCTCTGCCAGAGGAGTGTTGGACAGCTGAACAACAGAGAGACACACAGATTAGAACCAGGACTGGATCAGTACACATCAGTCTGGATCAGTCTGCATCAATCTGGATCAGTCTGGATCTGTCTGGATCCGTCTTGTTCAGTCCGGTTCAGTTTGGATCAGTCTGGTACCTTGCCGAGCTGTAGGTGGTCCCAGTTTGCAGACACGAAGGCGAGGATCTCATCCAGCTCGAAGTATTTCTTCTTGCTGCTGACGGACAGGTTGTACAGGACGAGGTGGACCACGTCCACCCAGCGCAGGGACAGGCGGCGCACATACTCAGATCCTTTATTACACACCGAGCACAGGAAGAGGTAAAACCTGAGGAGGAGCAGGAGGAGGACAGTTTAACCAGAGGAGGAGGAAGAGCAGGAGGAGATCAGTTCAATCAGAGGAGGAGGTGCTGTGACTGTACCTGTCTCCAAACATCATGGCCTCCTGCAGACACTGTGTGCACGCCTCATGGAACCACTGCTGACACCTGAAACACTGCAGCATCTTCAGGTACCACCTGTACACACACACAGGTGCATGATGACATCACCACCCACCCACCCACACCCACCCACACACACACACACACACACACAAGTACATGATGACATCATCACTGACAGTGTGCTGCTCTGTGATTGGTGGTCTTACTCTCCGGGGCCTCCACAGTAACAGTAACACTGCTGCTGGTTGGTTCGGTGCTGAGAGTCCCAGTCCAGAGAGTCCAGATCGTACAGCAGAACCTGCTTCATGGCTGACAGAGCTCTGGATATAGGACCTTTCTTTAGAGCGCCCCCTTTCTGTCAGGAGGACAAACACACACACAGACAGAGACAGAGACAGACAGAGACATAGAGACAGGGACACACAGAGACACAGACGCAGACAAATGTTTTCTGATGAGGAATACTCTCAGGCTTCATACACATTTTCAAATATGTGTGTGTGTGTGTGTGTGTGTGTGTGTGTGTGTACGTGTGTGTGTATATGTGTGTGTGTGTGTGTGTGTGTGTGTGTACCCGGACAGCCAGAGCGAAGACACAACGTCTACAGAACCAGGGACTGGGACTGACGCTGCCTTCTACAGGAGGGACGTGGCACTGCTGGTGGAAACCTGGAGGACACACATACGGATGTCTCATCAGACACACAGTCAAGTCTGTCTCCGCTGTCCCCTGTCCACTGGTGTCTCCATGTATGTCAGGTATGTCATACAGAGCAAAGCAGAGCACACATGAACACAGTATAATGATCACATGTGGACATGTCCAGCTGTGTGGACGTGTCCTGCTGTCTCACTCACCGATGCCGCATTTCCCACAGATCAGGATCTGGTTGTTGTGCTCTGATTGGCTGTCGGAGTTTGGCTCCGCCTTTCGACACATGGAGCAGCGAGGCTCCTCCCCCGGCACTCCAGCTGCACCGTGATTGGACGAAAAATATGATGGACGTTCAGAGACAAGACATCAGATGGACAGAGAAACAGCACGAGAGAAACATTAATAGACCTGTCTGTCTCTCTGTCTCTGTCCACCTGTCTGTCTGTGTCTGTCCACCTGTCTGTCTGTGTGTGTCTGTCCACCTGTCTGTCTGTCTCCGTCCACCTGTCTGTATCTTAATGTCTGTCTATTTGTCTCCATCCACCTGTCTGTCTGTCTGTCCTTGTCTCCACCTGTCTGTCTCTTACCGTGCTGGATGTCCTTCCAGAGGACCCAGAATTTGGAGTTGTCCTCAAACGTGACGTAGCAGCTCTGCCTGGGCGGGCTCACCTGTCCACCAATCACAGCACAGAGATTTATACCAGCCAATCAGAGACAGTGTGTGTGTGTGTGTGTGTCACTGTGCGTTCACACCAAACTCAAAGATAAAATTTCCTGTTGTGTATTAGTGTGTGTTAATGTGTGTATTAGTGCGTGTATCAGTGTGTATTAATGCATGTATTAGTATGTGTATCAGTATGTGTTAATGTGTGTATCAGAGTGTATTAGTGTGTGTATCAGAGTGT
>NW_024624153.1:0-1645 GCF_008729295.1 Plectropomus leopardus
TTTTTTGTTTGGTTGTTTGTTTCTTTCTTCCTGTTAAATTCTTACAAATGTTATTTTAATAATCATTTGTGCCTGTAGCTGCCGGGTGTTTGTCAGAGGTTCTTAGTTTATTCAGCGATGGAAAAAGGTTTGTACCCGTAGCATACAACATGAAAATATGATTCATTCAGCTACGACACACCTGTGGGATGATGTGGGAGACTGAGAACTGAAGATGTCTGCTTTTTATGCAGGTTTTTCCACAGATATTTACGCTCTTCGCTCTGTGAGTAGGGAAAACTCCCTAAACTCTGATCACAGCGGTCTGTTACAGTCACCTCATCAGCTGCCTGCAAAGCACGGGGCTTCCCCAAAAGGAGAAAAAAATAAAAGGTAAAGCGATGAACAAAAAATAACCACAGAGCTAAAACAAAGCATGTTATTGTTTACAGATAAATGAAAATTTAAAAAACTTTCCAGAAAGTCTCAGTTTTTGCTTTCATATTCCGCTCCTGTCTGAAAGATGTTGTCGCTCGCAAAATAACAACATGATGAAACTTGCATGCAAAAATACTGCAGATAATAAAGAAATTTCTAATTATTATCTCTGTGTCAGTTTCTCTTTCTGTTAGCTGTTTCGGCTGTCTTTTGTTGAAACATTGAACTTTTAACAAAAGCAATTAATGTCAGTCTTTTGGAACCGACTAATCAGAGCTGAAGTGCTGCAGCAAATTTTCACGTCCCTTTGTTATGCATGAATAGTTGAATAAGGACATTTTTAACTCCCAGTTTGCCCCTGCGGTCAGGCGTCAGTTATGAGGGAAGCAGCTGGTGATTCAGTCCGTTATTATTTTTTCACGTGGCTGATAGCTGAAGGAGTCAACACCCAACTTTAACACGATTAAATCAGTAACAGCACAAATGATGTAAACACCCTGTAAACACTCACACACTTATCAACTTACCATGATAGAAAAGAAAACAATTACACCAGAATCTGCTTAACCAGCTAAGTGTGTGTAAACATTCAAGGACTTTTATGTTTTTCTTTGCTCTCAGTGCACTCACACAAAAATGACCAGACAGCAAAAACCAGGACGAAAAGCTGGAAATAAATTAAACATGAGCATTTAATCACCATTTACGCTTCACTTCAAATTTAGCCATCACTCAACAAATTGAGTTTGATTTAAAACGATGTTAAACGTTTAAGAATATCTAAAACACATAGACATTTACAGAAGACTGTAAAGTGATGTTTGGACACAAGAAGGTGCTCAAATAAATTAATCTACAGAAAACGATGCAAAGAGGTAGCTCACCAAAGTAAAGAGCAGCTTTTATCGGAACATTTAAGTCCGATAAAAGCCTTCAAAGACAGTTTAATAAGAGTTAACCCCTTAAAATCTGGATCGACGTGTGTTCAGATGACTTTCACAAGCATTTAAACATCAGAAACATGAGCACTTTGGTGCAACTTCTGTCAAAAACATGGAAGGAAAAAGCGATCAGCAACTTAGCATCAAATGAAATGAAAATTGTGAAAGGTGACAATAAAATGACCTGAAAATTAGCTTTAAAAAAGAGAGAATCAATTATCAAATAACTGTGAAAAATATCAAGAAATCTACATTAATATATATATTTCTCTGTAGGCTAATATTTA
>NW_024624154.1:0-1072 GCF_008729295.1 Plectropomus leopardus
ATGTTTTAAGATTAAAAACACGCAAAAAAAAGAATTATTCTCAGTTATGGCCGGGCGATAAAACAACGACATCAATCGTGATTTAACTTTTCCTCGATTGAAATATGAGACGCAATCGACAGAATATCGAACGCGTTCCAGCCGTGCTTTGACAGACAACACAAACAGCCGATGATAATAAGAATAGCGCCGCAGAGAACCAAATGCAGTGAAGGACTTTGACTGTCGAACAGCTGAGTGTTTGACAGCCACAGCATTTCATCAAACAGCCGATGGTCCGACAGCAGCGCAGTGAGACAGACAAACAGAGCGCAGCTTCTCCTCACAGCACCAAAGTGTCTGAAACAGACACATCTGCAGAGGTGAAAGTGACTTCTTTAGACTCTACAGACGACTTTGTGTTAGTCTGAATGTAACTATTTAGTTTCCACAGTGTATTTTAGACTTATTGTAGGAGCTGAGCTGCAAATTCACTGATTACACTCAAATACACAATCTGGACTACATTTAGGACACATGCATCAACACACACACAGTTATCACAACAGGAAGAAGAAAAGAGACTAAAATGAGACAAACAGTCCCTAAGGGGTTAATAAAAATCAATTTTGCAAATGTTTTCAGAGGAAGGAAACAAATTAAAAAATGTCTGACATCGATGTTTTACAGACTCCGAGTGTAAACAAACAACTTTTGTTTTCAAGAAAAACTGGAGAGCAAACTTAAAATCTGAGACGTCACAAAAAACAAAAAACATCAAAACTGTTTTCCGCATCACACTACATGGCCAAAAATATGCAGACGCCCAATGAAGAGCTCCAGTCTTCAGTTGGTTTTGTTTGTTTGCTTGTTTTTGAACCAGATTTCGGAGCCGACGTCACGTTGAAACAGGAAACACAAACACTGGAGAAACTGATCAGGATCACATGTTTCCATCACAATAATCTCCTTAAATTCTCTCACTGAAGAAAAAGTTCTGGAAATAACAGTTTTGATGTAAATCCTAAAAACTTTTCAGCCCCGTCTGAACAAAAACATCTGGACGTTTTTTGTTATTTTGGACAAATCAAAC
>NW_024624155.1:0-3335 GCF_008729295.1 Plectropomus leopardus
ATAATTTAAAATTTCAGTTAACTTTTTTCAATTAAATTTGTGCTTATATTTGGGTCATTTCTTGTTAAGTTACTCTTTCCCTTCTTTCCATGTTTTTGAAAGAAATCAAGCCAGTGTTTTCAGTTTATAACTAACTGATTATCACATTAAATGGCAATAATTTGATAGCTGACAACTAATCGATTGATTGAGAGCAATAATGAACTAAAAGTTTCCCCAAATGCAACAAAAGAAATAAACTGACCAATCAAAGGCACAGTTATACAAAGAAACACAACTTCCTGGTGGGACTCGCTGCATTTATATATTTATATACGGAGTATATTCTGTGTATATTTTGTATGTGATCGGATGGTGATAACGTGACGTCGAACCCAGAACGATAAAAGTGAATTACGTCTCTTCTGTTTCCCTCAGAACAAAGAAAACACTACACCAAAACCAGCATCAACAGTCTGACGGACACGTCGCAGTATCATGTGGAGGTGAGCGCCGAGGCGACGATAAACAGTTTTATCACAGATTGTGATTTTAAAAAAACAAACTCACAGTAAGTTGGTGAATTTCCAAAGACTGACTTTTAAGGGTTGTTTAATTGTTTTTAGGATGTTTACAAAAAAAGATGTGTCCAACTTTTTTTTTTTTTTTTTTATTTAAGGCGTTTTATTGAGAGGAATCAATATACACAAATTGTTAACAAATGTACACAAATGTAAAAAATGCTGATAAAAATACAAATGCAGTATGAAAATAATTAGTGCGTTTATAACTAGCACAGATGCCACGTAAGAATTATACGCTAATATTTTTTCTGGTTTTATTTTTTTAACCAACATAAATATCAAATATTCATGAATTTTCTGAATTTTAACCCTTTAAATGCCAGGTTTTATCGTGACACCACTATGTTTTAGATGGAAAAGATAAACACTTTTTTCACTATAATACATGCAAAGTAGATAATACAGTGTATGTTTTTATGCTTTGATGGCTGTGGGATCAAAAATTGCACTTTGAACTGGTTTCAGTGGAGCATTTTTTGCACTTAACGGTGTATGTAGACCTCCAAGATTAAACAAAAATACACAGTCTTGCCAAAATGTATGCCATATGCATGAACACAGAGGAAATTATCAAAAAATGAAGAATGAAAAGCGCGTAAATGTGCCCTGTCAGTCCCTGAGGGTTAAAGAAAACTCAGCGTGATTTGTCTGAAAAAGCATGAATAAAGTGACGCCACAGGAAACACTGAGCAGCTGCGTTGTCGTTACGTTGATTAGTTGACGCGTTTTATCTCCTTTGTGATCTTCAGCACTTGACCACGTTCGTGTTAGACCGCAAAGACGGGATGATCACAGTGGACGATGGCGTCCGTCGTCTTCGTCTGCTGGACGCTAAAGGAAAGGTTTGGACTCAGGAGATGTTGCTGCAGGTGGAAGAGAAAACGGTCAGCCTCATCGACCAGGAGACGAAGGTGAGTCTCGGTGGTAAAGCAGAAATAAATGTCCAGATTTTAAGTCGCTCAGGAATTCGGATATTTCAAGTATCTACACAAAAGACTCCGAACTTCTATATTTCAGAACGAGCTGGAGAACTTCCCCATCGGGACGATCCAGCACTGTCAGGCTGTGATGAACGCCTGCAGCTACGACTCCATCTTGGCTCTGGTGTGTAAAGACTCGGGTCAGACCAAACCGGACCTCCACCTGTTCCAGTGTGATGACATCAAGGTAAACTGCCTGTGATTGGTCCTTTTGGTTCAGATTTAAACGTCTAAATGTTGAATTCGGTTTTTATTACAAAAAGCTGCACGTTAATCAGGTCATTCGTTCTTAATCAGAGCTCAAGGTTAAATAAACCGAAGGTTACCATAGCAACAGTAATGATGCTTCACACTAAGTTACCACTTAAGTCACTCAAAGACTGGAAGCTTCTCAAGGACCTCTGCAACCTTATCAAGGATTCCTGGAAAACTCCTTCGTAACATTAGAAACACTTGCTGATTTGAAACCTTTTAAATGACTTCCAAACCTTTGCAAGGACCTTTGGAACCTCCTCAGGAACATTTTAATATCCCCTGGAGTCCCAAAATTCAACTGCAGTCTTGTCAGGGATCTTTATGACCCCCTCAAGTTTCATGCAACCTGCTCAAGGACCTTAACTCCCTCCAGACATCTGCGACCTTCCCCAGGACCGTTAAAGCCCCAGAAAGACATTCGGAACCTTGTTTCGGACTTATAAAACTTTTTCCAGGACCTCTGCAACCTCCTTGCAGTCCTTGGGAGTTTACACTCTCCTTAATGACCTCCCTTACCTCCTCAAGAACCTGTGCAGCTTAGCTTAAGGACCTGTGGAAGCCAGATAAGCATCCTTGGGCTAAAAGCACTTTGTGTACTCAGAACTGTGCAAATACTTTGAGCATTAACTTCAAAAGCAGTCCAGCTTCAATATGACTTGTGCTATGTTCTGGTACAAAAATGTGTGTTTACTTATTTTAAACTAATAATGTGACAAAACATGAATAAACATAACTTTGAACATAATGTATTTTAATCAACAATCAAGCAGCAAAAATAATCAATAAAGAGAATGTTAAGAGTCATGGAAACATCAGATAATAATGTTTTGAAACATTAAAAAGGAACGAATATAACTTGAAAGCTATTTGTAATTTATGATTAAAAAGAACAATATTATATAGATATGATTTAAATACTAGTGGACCAAGTATGGAGCCCTGTGGCACACCATGACTGATTTTATAACTTGAATGTTTGTTTTTAAGCTCAGGAGTCTTGATTTTTTTCAGACATTTGCAGCCAGAAATGTTACAGATTTCTTGGTATTCATTTGTTTTAACCCTTTTTTAATGTTCAAACTATGTTACAATGATGTTTATTTTGTTTTTCCATCAGGCGAATCTGATCCACGCAGACATAGATAGTGCCATGATCGATGCCAAAGGAGGCAAAGTGAAGAAGAGACCAGAGACGCTCAAGTATGAAACCAATCATCAAACACTCTTAAAAATCATATTTTACATTGACAGCTGATCATCTGTCCGTCTGTCTGCAGGATGATTCTAAAAAGTGACGGGATCATCCCTCCTCCCCCTGCTGCTCCCGCCCCTGAACCACCAGAACCGTCCAATCAGGTGGACGTGAAGAGTCGAGCGGCCGCTTGGTCAGCCTGGACCAATGAGCAGCAAGACTGTGAGTGAGATAAAGCTGCAAAAAAGGAAGACGGAAGAAAAAAAATACAAAGCAGGAAATGACCTGAAAAACAGATTCTTGAAAATATAATAATAATGTAAAATATTTTAAAATATATAATAT
>NW_024624156.1:0-4947 GCF_008729295.1 Plectropomus leopardus
CTTGAAAAGGGACATATAATGGCTTTATTTCCCCATTGGTATACACTTTATTACATTAACCCTTTGATAAATGAGCAAATTGGCTAAATTTCTTTCAAAACATGGAAAGAGGGCAAGAAAAATGACCTACAAAAATAGCAAGAAATGGTTTGTTTTTCAAAAAATTACCTTAAAATAAGGGGTTAAAACATAATCAAAAATGAAAGGAAAACTACCTCAAGAAAAAAGTTTTAAAATGATATTTTCTTTTATCTGTCACAACATTTTAATAAGATAATGAAGATGATTACAAATCTAGTTTTCTAGACATTTTTATCTTGTTTTTAGATAACATCTAATAACCCCCAAGCTAATTTTCAGATTATTTCCTCGCCATCCTTTATTTTATTTGAAGGTTTTTTTGCAGTTTGCTGGACATTTCTTACCAAGTTGCTCACAATGGTTGTTTTATCCACATATTTTTGAAAGACATCAAACCAGTTTTCTCAGATTTCTGGGGATTAATTAGATGCTACTGAAAGGAGTCTGAATACAGAAAAAGAAAACTGAGGTTGACTCACTGGGAACTGCACTGCATACAGTCTCATTCGCCCTTATGAGTGGAGCTGTGCTCTTTGTATTTAGTACAGGTATGTAAAGGGACAGACAACGACTTATTGTGGACCCTTTTATACAAGATGAGGATGGAAATCTTTTTAAACAGCTGCACGAAACCATTGCTAAATGATGTTAGCTCTACGGACACTGATTTATGGCCTTTGTTGGATTAAACCACAAATCAAATCAACACACACACACACACACACACACACACACACACACACACGTCTGCCTACACCAGACTAGCATTCAAACGTTAGCTTACTAGCTAAAATCTCCATTGTGGTTCACGACTCGGCACTGCCGACTTGTGTACCGCTACAAACACCGAAACGTTACTATGTAAAGGATTGTTTAAGTAATTATTAACGTCTCCATCCTTAAGCTGGCTGGTTGCTGCCATGTTGTGTCTGACCGCTGCTGCTCACACAGCGTGCCCAACACTTCTGCACACAGCGTCTCACTCAACTTACACTGCCGCCATTGTTACCACGCGCGGCACAGCTACCGAGCAGCTAAAACCGCGTTGTTAACGGACATTTTGCATTCAAACATTGTGTCAAAACGTTGAAATATTACCTCAGTGGATTTGGGTTTTCTTTTTGCGCGCCCTGTCATCTTCTTCCTCTTGTCTCTCCGTCGGCTTCTTCTTCTGCTGTGAGAAAACGGCAGCAACCGAGCGACGTTAAACCGCATCACTGCCTCCCAGAGGCCGAGCCTGCTCACTGCGCAACCCCAATACATATAACCCTGCTGAGCTTGGATCTATTTTATACAGTCTGTGGCTTAGATATGCAGCTGATTGTGCACAAGGATAGGATAGGAACAGGCCTATGGGGTACCCCACCCCCCCACCCCACCCCCTAGCAGTCACAAAGAGAACAACTATGAGGAGTCACAAAACGACTACAAAACCATGCAAAATCACCCCAAAAGTTTATCTGTGCTCAGGCTCTCACTGTCTGATAATCCGCCCATGCACTGTTCATCGAGTGTTTTCAACTTCATCCTATAATATTGATCCATACATTTAAAACTAGACATATATTAGTGGTTGAAGTTAACAATCAAATTAACTGACAGTGTGTCGCATGTATTCTCATTTAAATAAAGCGGCTATTAGCAATAAATCAAATGGCCATGTTTATGTGTGCAAACAGTCAGAGTGAACTTGAAATAATGATCTTGGGTTTTCTGACACGAAATAATATTTATTCCTCATAACTTTAAATTGGAGTGTTTTCTTAAAAATTAACTTGCACAAACATCAAAAGTAGTATAACAAGTAATTCAAATTAAAGTCCATAAATATATAAGGCTTCATAAATAACACTTGTGCTACAAGGAGACGAAAACACCTTTCAGGATCACACGCTATAATGAACATATAGGATCATACTGAATCATACTGTGCAGCCCCAGAAAGTTTTGATGTCTGCCAGTCCCAAAATCTCTACAGATATAGTGTGCAACTACATGACAAAATTATGCATTGACACGTGAGTACAGATATAGTATGGATATGATTATTTTCTAAGCTCGTGTAGCTTCAGTCCTTCAAAAACAATGATCAGTGTTATTATGTGAGACTTGGACTATTGCCAGGTTTGACATTGGACTTGCGACAGGATATGTGCTGTTTGCCCCATTTCATAGTCAAACTTCTAATGTGTGACATTCAGTCTAGATGTGTCCAAGAGAGGATTTAGAAAAAAACTGGTACAGGTTGGAGAAATTCCTTTAGTCCTCTGTCCAGTCCTCTATTCCTCTGTCAGTGTCTCTTCCTCATTGTTTTCATGTGTTTCCACGCTCACACAACTACTGTTTTCATGGTCATCTTCCTCTGCTTTCTTAGCGAGACGCACCCAGTTTTCTTTGTTCTTCTTACAGCCATTCAGCAGCGGGGAGCAGGTGTCAAACAGTCTCGCTACAGCCTGAGGGACACAGAGACAGAAAGTGATGATTAGAGTGATGGAAAAGTGGAAATTAGCGGAAAAGAGAAAAGCAAAACAATGCTGTTTTTGTGGTTTTACAAACATGCACACATATGTGCAGAAGAGTTTTAGGCTTAAGGGGAAAAGTAAGACAATTGTATGTTAATGTTCTGCATTTTAAAAAGTAAAATAGTATAAAGTCAAATTCTCTAGTACGTCAAATTGTGTTTAACGACATATCCTCTCTGTATTGCACACGGGTGTAACCATTAGAGCCCGACTGATACCGGATTTTGGGGGCTGAATTCCGATGTTGTTCTATTGGCCAATATTACATATATTATTTATTTTTCATTTAACCAGGTTGGCCCTATTGAGATTAAGAACCTCTTTTTCAAGGGAGGCCTGGCCAAGACAGTCAGCAATGAAAAACACAAAATTGCAGACAGAGACACAAAAGGAGACAAAATACAATTCACAAGCACTAAAATAAGCATTAAAAGAGAACTATCCATCAGCCAAAAGGGAATTCTCTGGGGGACATTTGTACAACCAGGCAGGCTAAAGACAACAACATTCCATTGAATCTGCTTCTAACTCCTTCATTTTAGACTTAAAGACATTTAGCAAGACCAGATCCTTGAGTTTCAAGTCATTTTGCAACAAATTCCAGGCTGAGGGTGCAGAACACCCAAGAGCCCTTTTCCCAATTTCTGTCTGAACTTTTGGGACCAAGAGCATAAAGATTTCCTGAGAACACAGTGAGTTCTGTCCGGTACTTTTCTGCGTCATAAAAATACAAAGGTAGTGCGAGAGCAGACCAAGAATTGCCTTGTATATGAAAATGTACCAATGTAAGAGCCTGCGGGGTGCCAGAGCAGGCCATTCTACATGAGAGTACAGCTAACAGTGGTGCATCAGAGCTTTACAGTTTGTAATGAACCTCAAGGATGCATGATAAGCTGAATCAACCATATGGAGACACCTTTATCTACATTATGTTCTGTAAAAAACAAACTTTTCATAGGATGCATGTAAGCCGATTCCGGTATGTCTGTGATGGGCCAATTTCGGCTGATAAAATCTGCTCACCAATATATCGGTCGGACTCCAGTAACCATTGATACCCTTGTGTTTGTCAGTTAGCAGCTATTTCAGTTTGCATGAATGCGGTCAATTCTTCCAATTTGTGTCGCTTCTGTTTTTGAACAAATGCAATTCTCAGGTAATAAGTTCTAATACTTATTACCACACTGTGCTTATGCGCTGAAAGAAAAATAATTAACTTTTATACTAAAACCAATTCTAAAGTACAATTTCATCATTTAACCTACACATGGTATCAAGTTCATTCTCGGCAACTCAAATTTACTCTCAAATAAAAAAACCCAAAAAACCCTTCCTTCCATTTGTCTTTTGGAGTGTTAATGGGCACATATGAATGAGATGCGGCTGGGTGTATGCAGTTCGCTGTTGTACTGGTTATTATTTGTTATTGTACCCTGCATAAAAGTAAATAAAAATTTGATCACACACACTCAAAAACAAAAACTCTTCCTTCTCTGATTTATTCTTTTTCTTATCCTTGCCACTATTACTAAAAGTTAGACTTAATTTTTTGAGCTTGTCTTTGTAACGCAAAAAAAACAAGCAATCTTTCCACTCTTTCCTTTATGACTGGCCCTACCACTCATTGGTGCTTTAAATACACATACCACATGCATACAGCCACACACATGCAGAAATAACGCACCTTGTACAGTGGATAGCAGATGTCATTGATGTATTCAACTTGCATGTACGGCAGTCGAGTGCTGTTTTCTCTGTTCATTATGTCCTGGTGAGAAGAGAGAGTAAACTGGCTGTTATTACAGGACTATTTCATAAGAAACAGGATCAATTGTGGCCAACCTCATCAGACATAAATGATGCTTTAGCCACAATGGAATCATGGGTGATTTTTCATGCAATATTTAACCCCCAAAATAATCCTAAAATGTTTTCCTTGGAGTAAATGCAAATCAATGAGTTTGAATAGCAAAAATAATATTGCTATTAATAATAATATAATATATTAACTGGTACCAAGGTTTGACATTGGCTGGGTAGCTGTGATGCTTTTTAAAAGCAACTTTAAAGCATTAATTCAACAACAAAATGACCATTTGTGTATCGCATACTCAAGGAGTGTTACCTTGAAAACTTTGTTTTCCTCGAATGCCTCCAAAGTAAACAGAGAATCCAAATAATATATTAAGATTTTTTTTGCTGTGCTGTTAACTCATATTTCTGAGGATTTGGCTGGGAATGCCAGCTGAGGATTAAGGAGGTACAGGCATACGGGGACACACCCGCTGCTGGTTCCAGGACATTTTTAAGGTGATAATTTTATCATTTGCTAATTTTCCAATTA
>NW_024624157.1:0-1153 GCF_008729295.1 Plectropomus leopardus
AATGAAAGTGTACGGTGTGCGGTGAGGTCAAAATAACAGAGCAGCGGTAGCTTTGTACGTGAGCCTGAGCATGTGTGTTTGTTTGTGTGTGTGCGTGTGTGCGCGGGCGCGAACCTCGCCGAAAGGTGAGTTGTGTGCATACTGCATTGATGCCAGTCGGTCGGTGCAGCGGTGCGGGCCAGATGTTTGGCTCTCGCGGGCTGGATGTGGCCCGTGGGACGCCTATTGGGGAACCCTGCTCTTCGACTTTCTTTGTTTTTTGGAGGGTATTTGTTTGAGAAAATTTCCCTTCATAAAGATCATAAAGTCAAAGATGAACCTGATATAGATCGTAAGCGCCAACACCCACACTCTTGTGAGGCTAACTGATACCCACTAACCTGCAGACTTCCATCTCTGAGTCATCAGAGATCTGCCGTGTCGTGCCTCCATTCATACCACAGTGTTTCTGTGGTGTGGGCACTGACATGTCCCCACCCCCTGACCCCTTTTCCTGGTATTTCTTGGTGATGAGCTCTTCACCGTCTTCTGCCAATGAGGAGCTGTCCCCTGACTTGTAGCTCTTCTCCTTGTCTCTGCTGTGTGAGCCTTCTCTCTGTGAAACGCTGCCGTCTCTTTTCGTTGAGGCCCTGCTGCTGTGGCGCTTCTTAAGGCCTCCGCTGTCCTCCACCAGAGGCTGGTTCTCCTTCCCTTCATCCGAGCCCACCGACTGCAGCTCCATGATCTGTGCTTTGTCTTCTCCTCCTTTACCCCCGTTTCCTCCATCCCTCTCTCGGCTGCTCCCGCTGCGCCGGCGCACTCTTCGGGCTTTCTCCTTGCTCCAGCTGCGGGCCTCACGCCACGCCTCATCCTCAGAGGTAGAGTCTGACTGGGGGAGCCCTGTGCAGCGGAGGCGAGGTGGGAGCTCTCTTCGGTTCTTGGAAGACCGCTCCCTCTTCTCCCCGTGCTCGCTGCGGTCAGAGCTGAGCTCGCTGCGGTCGGTCTGCTCCTGTTTGCCGTTGGTTTCCACGCAGTCGTAGCCCGTGCAGCTGCTCCTCTTGCGCCGGTGGCGGCGCTTCACCTGCTTCTTCTGCGCCTGAGCTGAGGAGCCCAGAGTTGTGCTGGTGACGGTCATCACAGAGGTGTGTGTGTGCTCATTGTCTTTGTGTGATTC
>NW_024624158.1:0-1602 GCF_008729295.1 Plectropomus leopardus
TTTGTGTGTGTGTTTGTGTGTGTGTGTCTGTGTGTGTGTGTGTGTGTGTGTGTGTGTGTGTGTGTGTGTGTGTGTGTGTGTGTGTGTGTGTGTGTGTGTGTGTGTGTGTGGTTATGAAGTCATCAGTTGCCAGTGGAGCACAAACAGTGATCTCTTCCTCCAGACCCTGAGACTCTGTCTGTCCTAATTCAGCTCAGCCCACACACTTACTGCAGCTATTGTAGTCTATGTGCTGATGTGGCTAAAAAGCTATCAGTTGGTGTTAAATTGGCTTCACGGCAGAGAAATTGTTGAGATGTCCGCAAGCAAAATGTTTAAATGGTGGGACTGCTGATACTCACTGTTCACTGCTTGGGCTATATTCTTTCCAGTTACACTTTTAATGGTTCCTGTAGCTCTGTTTTGAGAAGTAAAACTCAATTGATGTGTTGTTAAGGCTGCACTAATCCTTTTTTAGATTAACATTGAGTCAAATTATTATGAGTAATATGAGAGATGTTGCTCATAGTGACGAGACCGCAGAGCAATATCACTCAGTTCAGTTTCCCAAAGCCTCATGAAGCATTTTATTGTCTTTCATTACATTGTTTTGTTTGTGTCAATAACAAAAGAGGCATATACTGTAGTTTTTATCAAAGTTTAAAGGCCTAGTGTGTAGGAATTGGGGGCATATTTTGGCAGAAATGGTAATAATAATAACAAAATTTAGTGAGTTTACAATCACATGAAAATAAGAAGCGAGTTTTAATTACCCTAGAATGAGCCGTTTATGTCCATATAGGGTCCTCTTCCATTCAGTCTGCCATGTTGTTTCTACTGTAGCTCAGAATGGACAAATTAGCTCTAAATTGGGCCATTTTGATTTTGTGCCACCATCTACTGCAGGTTTTACACACTGGAGAAGTTCTGCAACCTGACCGCTAGATGTCACTGAATCCTGTACAGTTGACCTTTAATGTAGAAGAGATGTACAATGTTAAAATTTAATCATGTATATTCCAGAATGCATGTCAAAGAACCAGTGTAATAAAACCATTGATAAATTAACATTATTATTATTACTGTTCTGTGTCCCCTTGCTCATGTTCATAAGGGGGAAAAAACAATAATAATCTCAGCAATTTGTAGGTCCCATCTCCTCATTTCTATACTGCCTTAAGTTGTCGAATGGCATCTGATTTTTGTTTTTCTTTCCTTTTGCAGCTCTTTGCCATTTTTGCATTTGCAACATGTGGAGGCTACTCTGGGCAGCTGCGGGTTAGTGTGGACTGCATGGAGAAGGCCAGAAGCAACCTCAGCATCGGCATTGACTTTGCTTATCCCTTCAGGTGAGCTGGTGTCATTCTCTGTCTCAAATTTTGATAGCAGGAGTATGAACTTGTGTATACGGTGATGCTTATATTGTGCATTATGATGGCAGCCACACATGGACTTGACTGAATGCTCCCAGTGCTGTCAGTGTTGTCTGTTGTCATTGTTGACTGTCAATGTTCAGCATCTTTTTACCTTTATGACCATTTATTCCTGAGTCTGAAGAGCTTTTTTTAAGCAGAAATTTGCCAGTAAAATCTGGACAAAATGAAGGCTAAATAAAGGCCTAAT
>NW_024624159.1:0-2067 GCF_008729295.1 Plectropomus leopardus
TCTGAGATTTATGCTTGTTTTATCTGAGATTTATTTGAGTATGTGGAGAGCTCTGTTAAGTTAAAAATGAAAAAAAAAATCATACATATTTGAACATGTAACTTAAGTTACCAAATAAATAGTAAAACGTGCAGTATGAAGTTGAAAAATTGCCTAAGAGGAATTGTGATTTATAAAGTACCGGAAAATGAAAATACTCAGATTGTTCCTCATCACAGTATTTGTATAAAAGTACTTTCCCTCGGTGGATGAAACAGCGGGTTTGTACCTTCATGGCGTCGCTGAGTCTGTTGGCGAAGTACAGCTGCCTGTTTTCAAAGCACTCCACTGTGAAGAGAAGACACGGACCCGTTACACAATCTGTGGGTCTAGTTTTTCATCACAGTCGTCAAATCTCACGAACAGACTCAAACCAACAAAACGTGTTTGTCTCAGCACTGACTGAAATCCTGAATTTCACACTGAATGTATTTTAAGTGTTTTGCGTGACGTGATTACAGAAAAAAATCGATGCAAAGAAGTGAATAGATGTGAATTCAGGCAGAAAAAAATCAGCTCTTGTGAGAAATTGGCCTGTGTGTGATTTCCTATCAGAGATCCAGCTGACAATCTTCTGATGTTTCTGAGATTCATAAATGACGAAAAACGGTAAATCGGAGCATCTCTGTGTTTGTGGAGAATGAGACGTCCGGTGGTGAAGAGTTGTTTGTTACCCAAAGTGAGGAAGGACTTCTCCAGATCTCCCTTCACCTCCTTCCTGATGCTCTCCTTCATGTCGTACGGACTGAAGCTCTTATACCTCTCGAACACTGAGGCAGAACACACACACACACACACACACACACACACAGAGAGAGAGAGAGACAACACGTGAACATGTGGTGCTGCATGTAAACATCTGTCACAACACGTAAAAAATGTTGCAACATGTAATAATCTGTTGCAACATTCAAAAATATTTTGCAACATGTCAAAGTATGTCACAGCATGTATAGATATGTTACATCCTATAAGAATGTCAGAGAAATGTAAAAATATTTTGCAACATGTAACAAAATATTGAAACATTAAAGTTATGTTGCAACATTTAAATACTATATATTTCAACATGTGAAAATGTGTTGCAACATGCAAATATATATTGTAACGTGTTAAAGTATGTGACAGCATGTATAGATGTGACCGCGTGTGTAGAGGTGATGTGAGGGTCTAAGGGCAGAGGGATGTCGTACACTGTAAAGCCCTCTGAGGCAAACCATGTTTTGTGATAATGGGCTCTATAAATGAAATTGACTTGATTTGAATTGACTATGTTACATCATATAAGAATGTCGCAGAAATGTAAAAATATTTTGCAACATGTAACAAAATATTGAAACATTAAAGTTATGTTGCAACATTTAAATACTATATATATTTCAACATGTAAATATATCTTGCAACATGCAAATATATTTTGCAACATGTCAAAGTATGTCACAGCACGTATAGATATGTTACATCATATAAGAATGTCGGAGAAATGTAAAAATACTTCGCAACATGTAACAAAATATTGAAACGTTAAAGTTATGCTGCAACATTTAAATACTATATATTTCAACATGTAAAAATATGTTGCAACATGTAAATATGTTTTGCAACATGTAAAAATATGTTAACCGTGTGTGTGTGCAGTGTTTTAATTATGATAATGCATGTTATTTATAGATTATTTATTATTTTCACAGCACTCAAAGACGCCGTGTAAAGTGTCGCTCACCTCTCTGCAGGTGCGGGACGCTCCTCTGAGCCATGATGGTGATCCAGGTCGCCACGTCGGTCCCTTTCCTCTTCACGCCGGCTTCATACAGAGACTGAGACGTTCACACAGACAGAGCAGATCGTTTAGAGTCACCGAGGTATGAAGGAATACTGACAGATTATGATTTATGATTTATAGATCACTCACTCTGGCGTCGTCGTCGATCTTCTCGTAGTCGACCACGTTAGAGGGCTCATCTCTCTTTGTCTGAAGATTAAAACACAACATATCGGTCAAAACCATGTAGAAATGACAACTGAACT
>NW_024624160.1:0-1217 GCF_008729295.1 Plectropomus leopardus
TATTATTATAACCATTATTGTTATTATTATTGTTATTGTTATTGACAACAAAACTGGACTGGGTTAATAACACTGACGCCCTCTACAGGAGGGGCCAGAGTCCCCTCTATTTTCTGAGGCTGAGGTCCTTCAACATCTGCAGGACTCTGCTCAGGATGTTCTGTGAGTCTGTGGTTTCCAGTGCTATCCTGTATGCGGTGGTGTGCTGGGGCAGCAGGCTGAGGGTAGCGGACACCAGCAGACTGAACAGACTGATCCGTAAAGCCAGTGACGTTGTGGGAGTGAAGCTGGACTCTTTGACAGAGGTGTGTGAGAGGAGGATGCTGTCCAAGCTGCGTGTCATCCTGGACAATGTGTCCGACCCACTCCATGACGGGCTGGTCATTCACAGGAGTACATTCAGCACACGGCTGATAACACCAAAGTGCACCACAGAGCGCCACAGGAAATCATTCCTGCCTGTGGCCATCAGACTGTACAACTCCTCACTCTGAATGTCAGACCCTCTGAGTCAGTCCACTCTGGACTCTTAATAAAGTGCAATAATCCAGTGCAATAACTACACCCATGTGTAATATTCTGTATTCAGATGTTGGCAATCTGTTGTTTTATTTATCACATAGTAAAAACAAGAACAAAAATGTACATTTGTATTTATACTTTAGTATTTAGATATATTTATTTTATATTAGTACTTATGTTTAGATTTTATTAATATATATTCTACACTTTCGTACTTCTTTCTAGACCTTTGTACGGGAGCNATTATTATTATTATTATTATTATTATTATTATTATTATAACCATTATTGTTATTATTATTGTTATTGTTATTGACAACAAAACTGGACTGGGTTAATAACACTGACGCCCTCTACAGGAGGGGCCAGAGTCCCCTCTATTTTCTGAGGCTGAGGTCCTTCAACATCTGCAGGACTCTGCTCAGGATGTTCTGTGAGTCTGTGGTTTCCAGTGCTATCCTGTATGCGGTGGTGTGCTGGGGCAGCAGGCTGAGGGTAGCGGACACCAGCAGACTGAACAGACTGATCCGTAAAGCCAGTGACGTTGTGGGAGTGAAGCTGGACTCTTTGACAGAGGTGTGTGAGAGGAGGATGCTGTCCAAGCTGCGTGTCATCCTGGACAATGTGTCCGACCCACTCCATGACGGGCTGGTCATTCACAGGAGTACATTCAGCACACGGCTGATAACACCAAA
>NW_024624162.1:0-1235 GCF_008729295.1 Plectropomus leopardus
CAGGTCAGTCCTCAGGTCAGTCCTCAGGACAGTCCTCAGGTCAGTCCACCTCCAGCAGCCTGAGGATGCAGCAGCTGCTGCAAAGCCTGATGGGAGCTGTAGTTGTTTGAGCCTTTCTGTGAGACGTTTCTGCTGCTCGTAGAGCTGAACAGGAAACCATCAGCAACATGTTCCTGCTGTCAGTGTTCCTTCAAAATAGAAGTCTTTGTTTTTAACCAAAGACACAGAACATGAGGTCTGTCTCCTCGCTCATTTATTCACCCAGAATCCTTCACTCCTGTCAATCATCTGATCACTTTCAGTCTAGTGTCTCAAACCTGCTCAGACTCCCCCTGTAGACGTTAGAACCCCCAACATTACATCTGCATTCTGTTGTTGATCTCTAGGACCTTCTTATGCATCTCTAGAACCACATAAACCACCTGTAGAACCCTATAATTGGGCTTTAGCACTGACCTGTAGAACCTATGATCTGAAACTTTCCTGTCCTGTTAGAACCCCCCTCACAGACCTACAGAGCCACCGGATCTCTAGAACTGTGCCGCTAAAGGAGTGACGTCTCCTGGTCTCTGCAGGACACTTTCAGGAAATGAAGCGTCCTCGTTCTTCTCTGCCGTTCCTCAGACTGAGTCACAGAGATGTGACGTCAAGTTTACGAGGAAGAGGAGAGACGCATTTTAAAGACTCGCGGTTAAAGACTCGTCAATGTCGTGTCAGTAAAGACTCGCGGTTAAAGACTCGGCGATGTCGTGTCAGTAAAGACTCGCGGTTAAAGACTCGGCGATGTCGTGTCAGTAAAGACTCGCGGTTAAAGACTCGTTGCGAGGTAAAGCTGAGCAGCTGTTGAGCGTCTGTTTCTGTCAGAGTCACTTTAGTTTGATTCCTCAGAGTCTTTGAACGCCTCGCAGCTTAAACTGACTCACTGTTCATTTATTTATTCATTTTATTTATTAAAGTACCAAAATTCATCAGTCTGACGCTGAAATAAGAACAACAGTTTCTGACCCTAAAACCTCAGTGACATGTTTTCATACACAGATTAAATCTGATGATAATCTGATTTCACTTTCACACTGACACACACAAACACAGATACACACACACACACACACACACAGACACATACACAGATACACACAGACACACACACACACACAGATACACACACACACACACACACACACACTGACACACACACTGACACACACTGACACACACACAGATACACAGATACA
>NW_024624163.1:0-2052 GCF_008729295.1 Plectropomus leopardus
GCTTTTACTATCATTATTATTATTGCTATTGTTATTATTATTATTAACTTAACTGCAGGTTACCATAGCAACAATGCAGATCAGTTGGCTGTGAATTAACCCACCTAGAAACACACTTTAACATACGGAGCTGGGCTCTGCTCCTCTGGACATCACATGACACACACTGACGTAATGAGATGTGATGACATGTGATGACATGTGATGACATGTGATGAGATGTGATGACGTGATGACTCGTCCAGCGCGTTACTGACGGAGCCGCTCCTCAGTCAACAGGAAGCTGGGGAACAGACCCCGCCCAATCATAAAGCAGCTGAAGTCACACGTCTCCATGGCGACAAAGCGCTGGGACATAAAGTGATCAAACATTAACAGCCGTTAACGCTGAGATGAGTCACGGAAAACTTCTTAATGATTAAAGAGAAATCGGCCTTCAGGCTGGAGAACAAACTGTCTGTTTGAAATTATAAAGTTTATTACTCAGAGCCTAAAGCAGGCGGTCTGATCTGATCACAGTAAAGAGTCATCTGAGCGGATTTACATCAAACTGCCAACAACCAGAAACTTTCACACAGATTATTGACGCTGCCTCATCAAATACTACAAGTGGAGGAAGTATTCACATCCTCTACTGAAGTACAAGTACTGATGCAACACTCTGAAAATACTGTTACAGGTAAAAGTTTGCACTGCAGCAAAATGTATTAACCCTTAAAATGTGGAAAATGCAATGGCCAACTAAGCAAAATACGGCCCCAAAAATTTCAAAGAAATTGGTAAAAAAAAAAAAAAAACAACATAAAAACATTTTTTTTAAAGAAAAGTATCTGAAAATATGTGGAAAAAAATAATACAATTTCAAAAAATCACCCTATTTTTTAAAAATAGAACAGTGAAAAATAGGAAAAAGTTTTGTACAAAAAAGCACAAACAATTAAAGAAAATAAATTGTCAACAATTTTCAAATACAGTAAAAAAATAATATAAGTAATTTCAAGGAGAATTTTTCCCCCAAACTAGTCAAACCAATGAGGTCCAAAGCCTCCATACAACAGGGGCGCTAAATGACGGTATGTTATTGTTTATAAAGAGCTGCTGACACGTATGTTATATGTCACATGAGAGGCCAATGTTGCGTTAACATCATGCCTCTTTGGTTTCAGTAGTGCCAGCATGCTGCCTAAATCACACTCTGGAGCCACATGATGCCGCCGTCGTTTGTTTCTGTGTAAAAATGCGAAGGAGTCGTGAAGACGAGACTTCAGAGAGACTCTGTGTAGAAAACGCCGCCATCAGAGCGTTGAGAGTGAACCCGAACTTCAAACAAAGAGCCGAAAGTCGCTTTAAAGCTCCTCAAAGCCGCAGATTCAGCTGATCGTGTTTTTACATAAATATCAAAATATCAATTAGAGCCACTTTAACAAACACGTCAACTCCAACCAAAAACACTCACACGGTCCTTTAAAGTTCGGGTCTAAGTGTTGCCATGGTTACAGTGTGTGAGTGTGTGTGTTTGGTACTATAGATCTCTTGTGAAGAGTCGACTTCCTTCTGAGGACAAACTGAAGTCCTCATCACATAAATCATGAAGTTTAAGGCTGAAGACTCGTGTTAAGGTCAGAGGAAGTCTGCAGGACATGAATGGAAGTCAATGTGATGTCCTCTGAAGTGATGGAAACCTGTCTCTGTGTGTGTTTTTGACCCGAGTCACAGCCCTGCTGTGCATGTTAAATAAAGCAGCTTTTTAATGCAAACTGCGTGAAAATAACAAATGTCGAAAAACCACAGAAAAGTCCTAAAATCCTAAATGTCCAAAAAACCCAAAAATGACAAAAAAACAGAAATATGTCTGTCTGTGTGTGTGTGTGTGCGTGTGCGTGCGTGCGTGCGTGCGTGCGTGCGTGCGTGCGTGCGTGTGTGTGCGTGTCACTGGGAGCGGATGTTGTTCATGTTGCTGGTTTTGCAGCCTCACCAGCTCAGGACAAACTGCTGCTGCCACAAATAGACACATATGAACACTAAGGAAGCCACACACACACACACACGCGC
>NW_024624164.1:0-2870 GCF_008729295.1 Plectropomus leopardus
ACAAGGGTAAATCAGGAGACAGTGTAACAAGCAGCAGGGCCTCATATGGATGTAAACTCTGTGTTGACTGCAGGCAGAGCAGGCAGGAGGATCAGGCCCCTCTCTGAAGTGTCAGGAGTGTGATGTGACCCTCTGCAGCATCACAGAGAGGAGATGCTTTGCAGAATGGGACAGATAATGGGACACACACACAACTGCAAAACAAAAAACTTTTTTTGGAAAAGTGTGTCCACTTTTGAACTATAATAGTTATAATGTTTATTTTTTCACTTTCTGATTCCCAGCACTTAGGAGAAAGGTTTTCTACAGGAAAAAAAGTTTGTGCATAATACTATTGAGTGATTTATCACTAAAGATCTGTACAATTCAATTTTGTCTTGTTTTTTCTTTTGTCTTTAAGGTCTCATAACTATTTGTACATTCAAGTGACATCACTGCAGCCTAAATTTTCTGATAGCCCAGTTTATCCTGAAAAAAAAAGATGTCTATAACTTCATTGTGCATTGAGGGTCTGAGGTTTTAAGTGCATTATTACACAAAAAGTCCAGGCTAACCAAAACTAGGTAAAAATGGCTTCAGACTCAGAGGGAGATGCCCTTCATGACGAGTGAGCAAAACTTCATGTCGGTGTCCCTTTAAGAAATCACCTGTTTTTATATTAAAAAAAACCCATCAGATTCTTTTGTTCTGTTTTATCACTACTCAACCCTGTTATGTGCAATATGCTATTTCCCAGCTTTGTCTTGTTTCAGCCTATTTCAGCCTGTCGTGCTGCTTTAGTCCAGCTGGGAAGGTTAAGTGCTCTGAAGCAGCGCTTCAGTGTCAGAACAACAATCAGCAAGGGAGCAAGCACAAAAACACTCCATCCAAGTGTGTCAGTGCATTCAGCACTAAATGGGCTCCCTGGCATCTTCTTCAGCGCTGCATCATGGGAACTAAACTTGGCCAAGAGAGCAGGAGAACATGACTGGTAAGAGCTGTGCCCGCAGTCCCATAACAGGACAGCAGCAACAACAACAGACGCAGACTCAGACAGAGACAGAGACAAAGCAGCTCGTTGATCGCCATCCCTCCCCAAGTGGAGACAGCACAGAGTGAAACTCTGCATTCACACACACACACACACACACACACACACACACACACACACACACACACACACACAAAGGACAGAGTGTCAGAGGTGTGACACAGAGGAGCAGCCTCAGCCCTCCGCCCATCCTTCCTTTTTAGAAAAAAAGTTGACATTTCTTCAACACACACACCCATAACACTTAGCACATACACATTTCAGCAGCGTTATGTGCATCATTTAAACTCACTATACAGCTGCAATCATAATGTGCACAATGATGAGCATGAAGCAGCTACATGATGCAGAAACACACACACACATCAGCATCCAATGAAAAGGAAACATACCATCCAAATCCACCAAATGACACGCTTCTCCTCCTCCTCAGCATTTTGTCAGACTGAACTTCTCAGCAGTCTCTCTCGCTCTCAGGCTCTTTCCTCTGGGAAGTGTATGCTCTGCTGACAGTCACTCTCACTCTCAATACTGTGTAGACTTGCACTTTTTTTCTCTCTCTGACCCAATCTCCCTGGCTCACGTCCTCTCTCTCTCTCTCTCTCTCTCACTCTCTCGTCTCTATTTACCCTCTTTTTTCCCTCTTTTGTCTCCTTCTCCTCTTCCCCAGAGCTGTCGTTTTCCACTTTGTCACTTGACCAGTCGACTGCTTTCCTGAAACACTGCTTGCTCTTTGGCTGTCACAGACACACACAGTCTGACACACTGACACATACAGGTACAGTGAGGTACGCACATGTTTCAGCAGGGGGGAGGAGCAATGTGAGGAGGGGCCACAATCTACCATCTGACCCTCTAGGTTCGTTTCCCAGACACTGACGCTGAGAGCTGCTCAGTGGAAACTAGCATTTTGACTCTTGAATCATTACAAAGAGCCTCAACATCTGTGGTCTGCCCACATGCACCCCACCAGCAAACAAGGTCACTGTTTGCACTGGGTAACCCGTGGTGAGCCACTCACAGTTCACACTTAAAGTTCACACTCATTCTAATGCCCTAAATGTGCAAAGATACAGCAAAGTACACTGTAATCACAATACACCCACAACCCATGACACCTGCTGTCTGAGTCAAAAATAACACTGAGATCATGTTTTCAGCCAAATGGTTCTCTTCAAATCTTTTCATTTTGATATGGATTGAAGGTCCTGAGTCATGAAATCAATTAAACTTCATTGCAGGAGTCTGTATTAAATGGGACTCCTGTCAGATACTCAACAATGGAGTGAAACTGTAACACAGAGTGCGATATTAGACTACTAAAGGAAAAGGGAGTGGTTGAACCGCTGTGCAGTCAGACGGCGGTATATACATAGAAACCTCCCATGTTGTGACCAAAGGGAGTGTCCTTCCTGACACCCTTCCTCCTCACTCCTGATTTGACAGGTCTCACTCGAAGAGTTAATGTTCTCACAGCTAATTACAGAACTGAAAGGGTTGACTGAAAGCTTTGTTTCAAGAAACCCTATGAAATAACTCTACAAAATATTTGTATATTGAGACTTTGTTTAACCCTTTGAAACCTGTGAGTGACTTTGTGAGATATCAGCCGAATATTAGCAACGTTTTGGTAAAAAAAAAAACTACAAAAAAACTTTTAAAAATGAGCACAAAACAATAACAAAAACAGGAAATGACCTGTAAAAAGCGCTCAAATAATATGATAATAACAGAATTTATATTAGTTATACATTTTTCACTGTAACCCAATTTTAAATATATAATTCTAATAATTAGAATTAGAATTTTCACAAAATTTCCTCCTAGTGTTTTTGATAAT
>NW_024624165.1:0-1481 GCF_008729295.1 Plectropomus leopardus
TTCTTTTTACCTGTTGTTTATTTATTTATTTTAATTTATCTATTCATTTATTAATTTACTTCTTTTATTACTTCAATGCTTTAGTGCTTTATTTAATCGCAAAGTCTTGTTATTTATGCATGTGTGTATCTGAATGTGTGTGTATGTATGTGTGTGTAAGCGAGGGGATTGCTTTCACTGTGAAGCACTTTGTGTTACAGTCTGCTTGTTTAGAAAGTGCGATACAAATAAAGTCTAAGAGATTGATTGATTGATTGATTAATTGATTGATTGATTAATTGATTGATCCATCAAAAAATGTCCAAAAACATCATAATAGAGCATGTCGAAAAAAGGACCAAAAAGGCCATACTATAGTATACCAAAACACTGTGATAATATGACGTCCCAAAACAGCTGAAAACAGCTGAAACCGCCAAAAATAACAACCCGATGTGAACCATAGCATAGAATGTTGCAAAAACGGCCAAAATTACCAAACTATAGCATGTCAAAAAAACAACCGACATGTCCCAGAAACAGCTTAAAACCGCCTGAAATATTGTGCCGAAACACACCATAGCATACAATGTTGCAAAAAACGACAAAAAAATGGCAAAGAATGCAATACTATGGTATAGCAAAAAATATAAGAAATTTACATTTCCCAAAAACATCCAAAAATAGCTGTGAACAACCTAATGTACTATGTCAACACTTGTTTTTAGGAGGGGTCAAATTTTGACTTTTTCGCCATAC
This sequence comes from Plectropomus leopardus, assembly GCF_008729295.1. Classification (NCBI taxonomy): domain Eukaryota; kingdom Metazoa; phylum Chordata; class Actinopteri; order Perciformes; family Serranidae; genus Plectropomus; species Plectropomus leopardus. The sequence goes on from NW_024624165.1 coordinate 739, forward strand.
TATACTATTGCCGTGCTGGTCATTTTATTGACATGCAAAATTATGAGGTTTTGGGGCTTTTTTGGCCCTAATTCCTATTTTGTATACCATGGTGCGTCTATACGAGCTATTCTATGTATTTTTCAGCCATTTTTAGGAGGGGTCAAATTTCGACTTTTTTCGCCATACCATAGTATTGCTTTTTTGGCCATTTTTTTGACATGCTAAATTATGAGGTTTTTGGGCTTTTTTGGCCTTTGGCTTGTAGAGAGACGCCATGGTGCGCAAAGTGGGAATAAAGACTAAAATAGGCCCAAAACGTCATAATTCAGCATGTCAAAAAATGGCCAACAAGGCAATAGTATAGTATGTCAAAAAAAAGTCAAAATTTGACCCCTCCTAAAAATAGCTGAAAACCACATAGAATAGCTCGTAGAGACGCGCCATGGTATACAACGTGGGAATAAAAGCCAAAAAAAGGCCCAAAACCTCATGATTTAGCATGTAAAAAAAATGGCCAACAAGGCAATAGTATAGTATGGCAAAAAAAGTCAAAATTTGACCCCTCCTAAAAATGGATGAAAACTACATAGAATAACTCGTATAGACGCGCCATGGTGTGCAAAGTGGGAATAAAGGCCAAAAGAGGCCAAAATCCTCGAAATTTAGCACGTCAAAAAAATGGCCTGAAAAAAAAGGCAATAGTATAGTATGCGAAAAAAGTCAAAATTTGACCCCTCTCAAAAATGGCCGAAAACCACATA
>NW_024624166.1:0-3805 GCF_008729295.1 Plectropomus leopardus
AGAGCAGGGCTTTTGCAGAGCTCCAGACTATGACTATTCAAGTCACATTTTGTGACCATGGAGCACCACTGCAATGTGCAAATATCATTCATATGTGAACTGGAGAGCTGTTAGTTTGTTTCCAGCTGACAGAGAATTAATCATCAAGTTAAACGGTGCTGCAGTAACAATATAACTTAATGAGTGTTAGTGGGGGTAGTGTGAGCAGGTGAGGCTTGTGTTTGTATCTGCAGAGCTCAGATGGCAACTAATTAGTCACATTTTGCGACCACAGAGCAGCAGTGCGACTTGTAAATCTTTTCAGTATATGAACTGGAGAGCTCTTAGTTCGTTGCCTGCTCACAGCAAATGAATCACATTTAAAGGCACCATGCCATCTCTTTAACTTTCTCCTAACACTAACATGCATCTGTTGTCTGGAAGCTTCAAGTTCACAGCAAAACCAAACCATCAACGCTTCCGGGCCGGGACGAGCTGGGTCCTTCAAAATAAAAGCACCACTGGTCCTGCTCTAATTTATTTATTTATAACAATACTTTATTTAACTTCCTTATAACTGTATTTTATTAAATATTATAACAGTAGTGTATTCATCTTAATTATAAGACAGTGGCTACTTTATTTAACTTTATTGTAACTGCAGTTCATTCAATAACTTTGTATTTTAGTAGTTAACATTAGTGTAAAGGACATTTAAAAATATCAAGGTATATGTCATGTACCGTGATATAGCCTTAAAATATCGCATTATTTTAAAGCCACATTACCCTTTCCTAGCACACACTAGCAGGTGCTTGGCTAGCGACCCATTTCCAACGAGCCAAACAACGTTGGAAAAACACTGTTTCTTAATGTGAAACTGCTTTATATAGTGTTTTTACTGGTTTAAATCATCTAATCCCTCTGTTTTGCAGAGGAGACCACTGTGGGTCACTCTGCAATCCTCATCACTAGATGCCACTAAATCCCCCTCAATATTACACGCTGCTCCTTTAAGCAAACAGATCCTGTAGAGAGAGACTGAAGAAACAAGGTTCCTACCAAAGTCATATTCATACATTCTTTATGTCAGTTAATCTTTTTTTTGGGAATAAGTTGTGAAACAAGGTTTCACTGCCGGAGACAAAAGCCCAGACTTTTCCTTTGTCTCTGCACCTCCTTCTCTTTCTTTCCACCAGCTCTCGCTTTGTTCTGCTGCACCCCATGATGTGGGATCTCTACTGTGCTGGCTAGATTTAAGGCCAAATAAACGCTGGAAATACAATTTCGGCTGCATTCTGGGGGGCAATACCTGACACTGTGCATTTTACTGAACTGCATCATTCAGTCAGCCACTGTGCTAATATTAGAAAAGTCCCCTCTGGGTCCATGTGCCAATCAGCTATCTGCTTCTTAGGAGGGATCATCTTTGCCTTTACCCTCTGACATTACCCATTGGTTTGCATGCTCCTGATTTGAAGCCTCACGATTTGCATTTTGTCCATTGCCATCTTGCTTTTTGAAGCCATGACAGTGACCATTTTTGGGCAAGAGGATGACGATAACTCTAACACTAGCTGCTATCACATGGGGGTCTGTAGGGATTGACTCACTCTTGGAGCCAGCCTCTAGTGGCCATAGAAGGAACTGCAGTTTGTGTCACTTCTACGTTGGCCATATTTTTTAGCCCTTGAGTTTGCTTTCTTTTCTGCTCATTCTACAAACAGAGACATCATTTACAAATAAATACAGCAGATATACATGTCCACTCACATACATGTGCACACACAAATGCAAACTGACTCTCCATATAATTTGTTACTTTTCCTGCACGTATGTGCAGATTCGATACACGACCATTGTTTGGCTACGTAAAGGGCTCTGGTTATAAGAAGCAGCTGATGGGACTTAAAGGTCATATTTCAGATTCCACATCTCCATCTCAACTCGGCAAAATTTAAGTCTGGGGAGATTGGTGCTTGCTGCAGATATCTCTGAGTCAGCTGGCTCTCAAATTAGGAGGATGAATACAAATTCACACTTTAGGGGGAGATATTTTTTTAAAGTGTTATTTGAAAATGAGAAAATGCCATGCGTTTGCCCGGGGGGGTGGAATATTTCTGTGACAGAAAGCAGAGGGGAGCGACAGTCAACGGTGCAATCAGTTCTGCATTTGTGAAGTTGTGTGAAAGTTGGAAAATGAAGAATAGACAGATGGAGATTTTGACGCAGACGCGCACGCATGAAAGTATTCAAGCTATTATGGCAAAAGTTTTCTTCTCTTAAGTGTTTTCTGTCTATGCTGCTATGCTCACCCATACGGCTTAAATCTCAAACAGGTGTATTCCTTTTGACATTTGCCTAGATCTTAAGGTTATCTCTAGGGCCGCTGTATGCACTGCAGCTTAATTCATATTTGTCAATATTTCTGATGGAGCTCCATCATTAGGATTAAGGACAAGGGATAGTCTGCTCCCTCAGTGGAGATGGTGCTTTGGATAGCATTGATCTGTGAAAGCTAACCCCCGTCGCCCTGGCTGCTTCTCTCTGTCTCCATCTTCCCATTGTTCATTTTTCCCTCCAGCTGTTTACATCCATGCCCTCCTCATCCCTCTCTCATGCGTTTTCCAGAGTAAACACTTTTCTCCCTGCCAATCTCCTCCTCTCTTCTGCCTCTGTTCTCTTTTCTCACCCCCCTCCCTCTGTTTTAGTCTTCATTGCTCTCTCTCCCTATCGCTGTATATCTGTGTCCCTCTCTCTCTATTTTTTTTTTACTCACCCCCCTCCGCATCTCTCTCATACACAGTCCCTCCACCCCCTCCACCACCCTGTCTGCCAGCTATGTAGGCTACCTCCGTGGAGACCGGGCTGGTGCGGCTTTTTTATTCACACTCACCTAACCTCTCCCTCTTTTCTTTCACTACATTTCTCCTCTTTTCACCTCTGCTCACTTTCTCTCCGTGTTTTTCTGTTTATGCCTCCCGCAACCAGTCTACCCCCTCCTCCTCCCTCTACCCCCCACCCCTCTCTCTTTTCAGCCTCCCTCTTTCACCGCCTGGCTATTGCATTCAGACTGTGTAGCGTGGCTGTCTTTAGAGCTTTTGCAAATCAGGACAGATCTCTCCAACAGATGCTGGAGATCAGGTGGAGGGAGGCTCCCAGCACAACCCCATTGCATCACATATCCACATGCAGCATGCAGTCGCAGATGTGCCTTGCCTGTCTAATAGGATCTCGCCCTCTCTGACTGCTTCTTTTTTTACACACATTTGCACTCAGTCACGGAGGCACATCTGAACACAGATTTTGTACCTTCTCTCTCCTCTACAGGTGGATCCAGATCGCTTGTCCACGCCTTTCAATCGATTGGGGCACAGCCTTCTCTAAGCCCCTGCTGTCTCCATACGAGGTAAACACACACCTTATAGTCTCTCAGCAAGATCACAGCTGTCACTCACTTATCAGAGGGGCTCATGCATCACACACACACCTTTCTGTTACTACACAGACACCTTGACAGATGTCCTGCTGAAGCCTTCATCAAAGGACACAAGATAAGGGAGCGGCTACAATGTTAAGTACAGGATTGTGAATTTATATAGGGCTCATCAAGGCCTGCTTGTGCTGGAGATGAGGAATCACACCTTCTTTCTCGCTCTCTATCTCTGCTGTAAAACACACCAGTACACATAAAACAGAATGAGCAGAAGACTAGCCCCCCCTACTGGCCACAAGACCACACAGCCCCCCTCTTCGTCGCCCCCCCTGCAGCTGTCTTGTTTTTCTAAAGGGGAAGAGGTAGATAGGAAAGGAACCCACAACACTA
>NW_024624167.1:0-1381 GCF_008729295.1 Plectropomus leopardus
GCTGAAATGTGTAGAGACGTTTGTATTGTTACAATGAAGAAAATAAAGGCTTTTTTTAATGATCATTTTTTTGAGTGCCTCAGATTTTTAAAAATATACAGCATATATCTTTATTTGAATGGCCGTGAACGGAAACACTGCAGACACATCTCTGTAGTAACAGTAACAGTGATTCTGGTTTTACGTTGGACAGACGTCGAGTTGTTCATGACAGAGAGCAGCAGTCGTCAATCTTTGACGATCAAACACTTGGCTCTCTGAAATGAGCTCCGACGGACGACGTCTGCAACATTTACACTCACCCAAAGTAACATTACTACTCGTACTCGCACTACTCCTACTTTGAGTGTTTCTTTTCCGCAAAAATGTAATTTGTATCTTCAGGGAATGTGATGATTTTGTTCATACTTTATTTACTGAATTTTCCCTGCCAAGTATCTGTCTGCTCTTCTAATATAAGGGTCATATGGTCCAGAAAAAGAAAATTTAGGCTTGACACATTTATCAGTCAAATCTTAAAAACACTGCAGAAACTGAATTTTCTGCTCCCAGCAAGACTTGAACTCACAACCATCTGGTTGTGAAGCAAGCGTCTTAACTCTCAGTGCCAATCCTCCTGGCATATTTTGCAGTTTCAAAGGTTCGTTTTGGCAGTAAAGTCGATTCTGAATTTTCTGTTTCCTGAGAATTCAGTATCGGCAGTGACGTCTGTCAACTTTTGACCCTTATATTAGCAGAGCAGACAGATATTGGCCAAGATTTTATTTACAGAGGTACAAAGTGCTTCACAATTCCAAAGTATACAATATCATCTTAAAGCTTACATCTTAAATATCATCTTTTATCTTAAAATATATATAACACTGTCAATAAGACAACCCAAACACTTCACCTGCTTTATCTACCAAAAGGACATATGATATATATACATACATATATGATACCCAGAGTGACCTACATAATTCATTTAGTAAGCTAATGTTAGCTAGCTACTGGAAAAGACGCCGGTGTTTCAACACTTTCAAACGTGAACTTAACGTGAAGTCACTAACTACCGTCCTGGGGTTATTCCAGAAAGCAGGTTATGTGAAAAGTCTGAGTATGTTTACCCTGAGATGAGGGAAACTCCATGTTATTTGCAGAGTGAAGTCAAACTTTGAGTCATTCACCATGGTAACTGACTCTGAACATAACCTGCTCGCTGACAGATTTTCTATAAGAAACCTTGAGTTTCTACCTGTCTCCTCGAACCTGAAGCAAGCTATCAGACACAGATTTTCCGTATTTTTGCAATCTGATCGATATCGAAGCAGAATTATTGCACAATGCCTTACGTTGGGAGATGATTTTCAGATACTGTTTGGATGTGCTCTCATTCCTC
>NW_024624168.1:0-2279 GCF_008729295.1 Plectropomus leopardus
AAAATATTTATTTTATCCAATCAGAGTCGGCAGTGTCACGAGGCCCCGCCCCCGCTCTGCTCACCTGGCAGGTGACTCAGAGGAAGATGCCGTGGAACATCGTCCTGCTGCTGGGAGGAGGCTTCGCCCTCGCCAAAGGCAGCGAGGTGAGTTCATCGTCTCCAGAGAGACACTGTGGACAGAGAGGACATTTTTACAAACTGAGGACAGTTTAAACTGTGTGTGTGTGTGTGTGTGTGTGTGTGTTGTCAGGAGTCCGGTCTGTCCCGTTGGCTCGGCACTCAGATGACACCGTTACACTCCATCCCTCCCTGGGCCATCGCCATCGTCCTCTGCCTCCTCGTCGCCACCTTCACCGAGTGTGCCAGCAACGTCGCCACGGCAACGCTCTTCCTACCCATCCTGGCCTCCATGGTAACGACACATACACACATTATACACACAGTATGTTCACGTGGTAACGGCCGGTGGTCGTAGAGACGGTGGGGTCAGCCGAGGCTTTGTCTTTTTTTATCACTGTGAAGGACTTCCTGCTGATGTTTCAGAATAAAAGCCTGTTAAAAACTGAAAGAATTAGGCCCTTAGACAAAGGACACTCAACTTGCTTTGCTTGGGGACGTTTTGTAGTATTTTAGGACATTTTTAGTATTTTAGGATGATTGTAGGAATTTAGAGCATTTCTAGGATTGTAGGACATTTACTGAGTTTTAGAACATTTCTGGTATTTTGGGACATTTTTAGGATTTCAGGATTTTCCAGGATTTTTTTCCAGGATACTTAAAGGACAAAAACAATTCTTAGTATGAATCACTTTATTTTTACTGTCAATTAGAAAATGGTTGGGGGCCACCAGGCACCCTATCAGGGGCCAGATTTGGCCCACGGGCCATAAGTTGAATATCACTGCTTTTGGGCCACAGTTGGGCTTCATGTGAAACGTCTCCACAGGAAGTTTAAATTGTGACTGAAATTTGGTGAATTTTGCGTCCGTTTCATGTTTTCCTGTTTCATCTGAAGCTGTTGTTCTGTGTCCTGGTTCAGTCCCAGTCCATAAACCTGAACCCTCTGTACGTGATGATCCCCTGCACCCTCAGCGCCTCATTCGCCTTCATGCTGCCGGTGGCCACGCCCCCAAACGCCATCGCCTTCTCCTCCGGTTTACTCAAAGTGTCCGACATGGTGAGTTTCGTGTTTTTTGAGGACGTGTAAAAACGTTCATGAAGCCGTAATGACCTTTGTGTTTTTGGCGCCCCCTGCAGGCCAAAGCTGGCGTGGTGATGAACGTCATCGGGATCGGCTGCATCAGTCTCGCCATCAACAGCTGGGGTCGCGTCATCTTCGGCCTGGACTCGTTCCCTCCGTGGGCAAACGCCACGTCTCCGGTGTAGAGCAACAACCGACTGCCTCGTCTTTTTTTTCAGGTTCATCGCTCGGCGCCTCGAACAGGGATTCAAGTTTTCGTTTGTATTTCGTACTGAAGGCGGCGTGTGACTGCTGCCGGTTCTGAGCCTTCACAAACATCGTCCTGATGTTCGGACCGTCTCCCTGATGTGGAGTCAGTTTCCCAAAGATTCGGCCGTCAGAGTCTCTACGCTCCGCTGAACGTCAACGAAAACAGAAGCTCGTACTCAAATAACATCGAGAAAAAACGGAGACAATCAGAAATAAACGTCCGTCTCAAAGAAACGCCTCCTTCAAATAAAAACTCTGTAAATAAACTCTGACATATTTGTATTAATGGCGCAAAACTGAAGCCTAATTAGGATGAAATATCCAATAATACTCCAGAGGACGTTTACGCACAGCATGAGAATGATTTTCGTGTTCGGTGTGAACGTCACACCTAAAAACAAAACTTCCACCAAACGTTCAGCAAAACCTTGAAAAGCTCTTTGGTGGTGGCTTCATCTCCTGTTGTTTTTTGGGGAAACTGACTTCAGGTCAGCGACTCCTCTGATCAGGGAACACCTGAAATAATCATGTTTAGTAATTATGAAATATTCTGTGTTTTCTGCTGTTTTCTATTTAAATGTTTATATTTGGTAACATGCGTGTGAATGTGTACAGACATAACTATCAGAGTTTTCTACCTTCTTGTTGCTAACAGTTTTATTTGGTGTTAATAAAATTTGATCTTTAAAAGAAAAAAAGTGTCACAACAAACTACTTAACCCTTTGAAACCAGTTTCTTTCTAAAACACGGGCGAAAAGGCAATGAGGTGCAAAAATTTGCCAGCAATAAATTAAAAAGTTCCAGAAAATAACCTTAAAATTAGTTA
>NW_024624169.1:0-2347 GCF_008729295.1 Plectropomus leopardus
GGTGGATAATTTATTCATAAATGCTTGTGCACACGCACACACACGCACACACACGCGCGCACACACACACACACACACACACACACACACACACACACACACACACACACTCAGGACCTAACCCATGAAAGAAAGGGCTCTCTGAGAAGATAACCCTTATAACACAGGTAGGTTGAATCAGTGGGGGAGAAGGTGATTTTACATTTTAAATTCACATAAAAAAGTTTTTAAAAATTAAGGTACAAAGTCTTTTTGAGTAAATTCAAAAAATGAAAATAAAAATAGAGCAATGCCTGTAGTCTGGCACAGGTAGTCAACTCGAGCTGCACTGATTCATACTCACATGTCGGACATCACTCTCCTTATGTAATCTACAAAACACACCCTCCCAATTTGGTGATCTATTTGAGCTGCAAAAATCCACCAGCTCCCCCTCTGCCTTGTCTATGCTGCTGCTGCCCTGCTGTCTGCTCCTTCAGCCTCACCTCCACCAGGATATTTAATCATCACTCCCCAATAACTCATGTAAAAATATCTGCAGAGAGTGATGAGGCCAAAGTCTAAAAGTCAAACTCAAATGATATTTTGGTGTTGAAATAAACATTTCAAATGTGAGTTGTCTGACTGAAATATACTTCATGAGCTTTCACCAGTAACTCATATAAATGCAGAGGCACTGAGCACAAAGTATAAAATATAAGCTTCAGAATTTGGCTGAATACATCTACAATGCTGAAGGAAACCTAGAGTTGTATGGAATCATGAAAAAAATGTCTCTGTCCCAGCATGTCTTTCATCCTGTTAGAAACCTACAAGTGTGTAGATCTCTCAATGATGCCATAGTGTCTAATCCACTGTTTCTCTGAACTCTTTTGTCCCAAAATGAACAGTCAACTTAACATCCAACAAATCAAACTCTGCTCTGTACTTCCCCACACATCCTTCTTCAAACACTGCGGTAAGTCTGAGCTGAATCCAGTTTAACACAGTCAATAGAAGACAAAACCCTGACTGACAGAGTGTCTCCTCCTCTCCTCCCCTCTCTTTGTCTTCCTCTGTTCTCTCAGTTATATAGTCAGTGGATTGGCTGGTTGCTTGCTAGGGTAACTAATTTGTCATTTGCAAATGAGTTATTATAATTTAATGTTGAAAATAAGAAAGAAAGAAAATAAAACAATTTGCTCTGAAGACCATTAACTGACAAATTCATATTTTACCAAACCGCCATGATGGATCCTATTTAAAGCTCTATTAATCAGTTGAAGCAGACAGCAGGACAGTGACAATGAAGTGACTGGAGGAGACATGAAGCTTTGTCCTGGTTTGAAGGACAAAAGATGGAGTGTGGAGTCTGGTGGAGAAGAGACAGAACAGAAAGAGTTGAGGTCCAACCACTGACAGGACACCAGAGAGCAGCTCCAGCCCTCTGGCTCTGGCAGAAAACAGGCTGGGAGGGAGGACATCTGTCCAGATTTAGGAGAACATGGGAAGACATGAGAGGACAGGGCCAAAGACTGGACACAGAGGGGACACACATCATCCCTCTGGTTTACAAAGAGTGCAAACACCGACAGAGTTCACACTATGTGAGGATATGGCCTTCATTTACAGTGAGGACTGCAGGGTACTGGCCTACATAAGATACACTTACACAGAACTAGACACAGTCTAAACTTCAAACACCTCAGTGTGACCAAACACAACACAGACTCTCTAGGCTCCTGATAGAGGTAAAATCTGATTCATTGTCTCCCTGTCCATTTTTCTCTGTATTACTCTGTTCATTGTTGTCTCTGCACTCCTACACTCTGACTTGTCCCTGCAGCTCTGTCCTCCTGCATGCTGGGTCACACAGTGCTATGGAAGAGCAGTGCAACCTCACAGAGCTCCCAGCGGTACTGGATGTCATTATGCAGCATACAGGAACCAGTTCACACTCAGAGCAGCAAATCTGCCCTGCTGGCAGCAACCAGAGCTAGAAGCAACAAATTATCAGCACATTCTTTGAATATTCACCAATTCAGCACTCATAAGAGATGACCAGCACTGTTGTACTGAAACATTACTGGTAGATAAACAGCAGAGACAATAATGACCCAATAAAATGTGAAACATTAGTTAGTTTATCTGTTGAGTTTAAGCGGTGGGGGTTGAGTGAGCAACAGAATGCATAAAAGAGGGGGAGCGGTGATGCCAGAACAGAGTGAATAAAAACCAGGAATGAAACTTTACTCTCAGATTGTTTCCTGGTGGTTACTTTCTAAAGCAAAACAAATAAGCATCAAACACTCAGCAGATCGTCTCATGTGGAGACAGACACTCTGGAGTTTTCACTCTCCTTTTCATT
>NW_024624170.1:0-1294 GCF_008729295.1 Plectropomus leopardus
AAGCAAATTATGGCTGTGCAGCTTGATTTTTGAGTTAGTTTTGAGCGGAAATGAGCAGAATAAAATGAAATAAAACAGAAACATTCAATGACTTGGCTCTGCAGACTCTGTGATCTATGATGCAACTTGTTCTTCAGCTGGAGGGAAAAATGTTTGTCTTACTTTGTTAATGCTTTTCAAAATAAATGTACAGTATGAGTCATGTTCTTCAGATGAGAGCGAACGAGGAGAAACTCGGAGGGAATCAACACCTCCGGATCCTCCAGGTGTCTCCAGGCATCTTGCTCATGTTTTAAAGGCGTTCCCAGCTGACAAACCGTTAGAAGTTGGGCTTGTGCTTCTTCACCTCCACCATGAGGTGGTGCAGATTGATGAGCTCCGAGCGGACGGCCAGGCTGCGGAACGTGGGCTGGTTCAGGACCTTGTGGAAGCCGTGGTAGTACTGGATCAGCTGGGTCAGGGCGCCCTGCAGCACAAACAGGAAGAGATGCTTCGTGACTTCATGATGATAACATGACTCACTTCCTCTTTCACACACATCAGTGCAAATATACAGCTAATGTCATTTACTTAGGGCTGGGCGATATGGAATAAAGTCTTATCGTGGTAATTTTTTTCATATCAGTCCATATCGATATGTATCGTGATATACATCAAATCAGTATTTCTGTCGAGCTTAAAGGTTCCCTTTGACTCCTCAGTGAAGATATCATCAGGTCAATTTTGGTTTAAATATTTATTTTCTGTCAGACATTGAACATGACAAATATACTGTAGAACAAAAAGAGGTCCAGTTATTAAAATTTCCTCCCAGCAAAGGTCTGAACCTCATACCTAAAATCAGTATCACCATTAACTGTACATTTTACTTCAATTACCATTAATGAACGATTACTTTGCTTTTTGCTCTTTTTTTAATTTGTTGTGGTTTGTTTTTTGCCCTCATAGTTCACTGACACAGTGTCATGTGACCATGGTGTGTTGAGTGTAATAAACATATGATTTGTTATTATTTATTAAACTTTCCAGCATTATATAAAAATGAAAAGCTCCATCTTAAACAAACTTCAGACAAATTTAAGCACATTGTGCTGATAAAAGGCCAACCTCTCCTGACCGCAGGACTCTGACTTCAGCTTCTGTGAATCATCAGTGAAATGTCTGAGCTATTAATCATGTACTCAGGAAATCAAAACTTTTGAGGCCTGCTTCTTCTACAGCTGCCAACAGCCTGCAACATTCCCACGATTGTTCAACACTTCTGTCCTCGCTGTGTTTTGGCGTGACATTTTCC